>NC_040042.1:34025681-34251036 GCF_003713205.1 Coffea eugenioides | reverse complement strand
CACGGGATAGAACCACGGACAGGAAATGTAAATTGGATAGACCACGGATAGACCCGAACAGAAAGTTAAAGTTTGGATAGACCCACGGGATAGACCCGGACAGAGATTTAAAATTGGGATAGACCCACGGGATAGACCCGAACAGAAATTTAAAATTGGGATAGACCCACGGGATAGACCCGGACAGAAATTTAAAATTGGGATAGACCCACGGGATTTTTAAACAATGAATTGAGTTCTTATCTGAGAGTAATTCAAACTTTTGTACCAAGAGGGAGATTTGGATCTCTATGGCTAGAACGATAGCTGATGTTGTTCCTTATGACCCAATCTTTGCCAAATTATCACTCCGTCTTTGCTTACTGGGGAACTTTTCTGACGTCGATTCAGGTGCTAAAAGAAGTGTGGTTGTTTGTGTTTGTAAATGCAATGTTCCTGCAAGACAAGAAGAAATAATGGACTTGCCACCATCGTTCGATCCGGCTTGCCTTGAGAATCGTGTAAACATGAGTCTTTTGATGCCTTTGCCAACTTTTGCTGCGGCATCTGCCTTGGTTGAATTTGTAATTTTGAAACCTTTCGATTCCGGAGACCAATAAAGTGCGCATTTTCATGTCACCAAATCCATGTAGCAGCTTGGTTGTATTTTACTCACTTTAAAAGATGATTGAATCCCATATTCTTGCACAAACCTTAGGGTTTATCATTCATCCGAATCCAATGGTAAAAGAATGATGCATGAAAAAATCAAAATATATGGAAGGTGATTTCCTATGTTCTGCATGGAATGAATATGTCAAAGAATGTAAAACACATCCAAAAATGCCATGAATACAAGCACATGAGAAAAGATGTATTTGGAAAAGAATATTTTACAAAGCAAAACAGTTTTGGCCAACAGATGTCATTTTCAAATCTTTGGATATTTTTGTTCTGGAATTTAATATTGGCAGAAGTATGACAAAAATGAGAAGAAATCCAAATGAACCAAGTCACCAGCTGTTCCTCCTCGTGCTTGCTCGTTGCAAACAACTTGCCTTGGCGCCCTTTCGGGTTTTCACCAAGGTTGCCCCCACCCCTTTTGTTTTTGTTTTTGTTTTGTCTTTTCTTTCTTTCTTTCTTTCTTTCCCTTTTTCCTTTCTTTTCCTTCCTTCTTCGAGGCGCCCTTTCGGGTTTTCACCCTAAAAAAAACGAAATATCTCGACCATGATCGACTCAGAAATGTGAGTTAGAGATTTCAGGCATCAGTAAAATGCACTTCCCTTGTAAGATTAGGCGAAGGCCTTATGAACATCACTTGCCAGTTGATTAGCAAAATTCCTAATAGAAATACAACAAGTGACGAAAGCCAGGACTTTGGGCTTTTGTAATGAGGTCAGGTGGGGTGTTTTCAAGAAAAGTTGAGGCTTGAAAGCAAATTTGATGAGAGGTGTGAAATAACCTGAGATTGCATCATTTTGAGATCATCTCCGAATTTTGAACAAAACTGAGGAAATTTGCCCCAGTTTAATTGAATTCTTCTCTTTGTGCTTTTCATTGCATTTTTCACTTTTGCATTTTTCTTCAAAAACTAAATTTGCCCCAGTGTGGGGTTCTCTTTTTCTTTCTGATCATTTTTCAAAATGAATTTGCCCCAGTGTGGGGTTTCCTTTTCTTTCCGATCATCTCTTTTCAAAATGAATTTGCCCCAGTGTGGGGTTGGCAATTCTCAGGGGCTGCCAAACGAAAATTTGTCAATTCTGATGGCTCAAAGGGGACAAGTAGGGATAAAATGCTTTAAATGTAAAAGAAGAGGGCCTGACTTGCATTTCGCCATTTGCATGAATTTCTAAGGAAAATTTGCATGATCAAATGAAAATCTTCTTGCACATATCTGATTTGATGGGTTGAGGGAATGTTTGACCATCCATTTCCGCCAAAATGAGTGTTCCGCCAGGTAATACCTTTTGGACAACGAACGGCCCTTTCTGATTTTGGGCGAATTTGTCTCTGCCTTCGTCTTGTATTGGCAAAGTTCGCTTGAGTGCTTTGTCGCCTTCCTCAAAATGTATGCTGATGAAACTTCTTGTCGTAGGCTCAGACCAGGCGTGTTTGTAACATTTCATGACAAACGGCATTCTTGGCTGAACTCCCATTAGAGTGTGCAAAGATTGAATTTCTGCTACTGCAAACGAGACTGCCTCCAACCATCTGTACACCTTGACACATGGTCAAACTCTTAATCATCTCCTTTTCTGCTTTTGTCCAAACGAATGCTGATTTATGTCCTTTTGACCTTATTCTCAGTGCCAATGTGAACAATTGCTATGGCTTCTAGGTTTGGTTCGAATTTCTCCTCGTTTTGTTCAAGATTTTTTTGAAAAAGAATCAAATACTTTCTCATTATCACTCTCGCTTTGAAATTTGGGTTCCAAAATTCTCAAGTCGTGAGTGAGATAGAGATTGCCATTATTGAATTCCAGAAAAGTGATATCCAAAGGGTCAAATAATTCTATCTTTGGTCATTTGAAAGAATTAACGAATTTAGAATAATAAGCAAACAAATATACAACAAACAAATGAACAAGCAATATGACCGAAATATAAACAAACGAATAAACAAAATAACCTGACAAGAATGACTTGTGCATTTTCATAAAACCTTTGATTGAAAGCAAATGAAATAAAACTTAAAAAAATATTTACATGCGCAAATTTTAGTCAAAAGTAAAGATGTTTTCATTACAGATGCAAAAGTTTTTTCCTCATGAATTCGCATGAATGACAAACCCCCTTTAGGTTTACCGAAACTCCTTCTGAATGGGTAGAAATTCGGCTGTCCAATTGGAAATTGATCCCTCAGGGATATCGGGAAATTCTGCATCATTTCCAAACACTTCAGCCTCACTTGATGAGTTTTTAGCAGGCTCCTTAAATTCCGTATGGTCCATAATAACCCCAATGGTGTTATCGTATTCTGGCAGGGGGTTCTTATCCACATTTGGCGCTTGTGCCTCTTTTCTTCTAATTACAATCTCTCCAGCTTCAATCATATCTTGAATTTTATGCTTGAGTGCTTTACACTCAGCAATCGGATGGCCGGGTGCCCCTGAATGATAAGCACAGACAACTTGTGGGTTATACCCAACGGGTATGCCATACGGATAGGTTGGAGGGGGAATGACACCTATTTTCCCGGCAGCCTTCAATTGGTCATATAATTGATCCAAAGGCCTGTCGAGATTGGTGAACGTGCGGTTACGTCCTGGGTTGTTGGCTTTAGGGAGTTGAGGATAGTTGTAAACGGGTCTGTTTGGCGGAGGCATTCTTGGATTGAATGGAGGCGATGACGATTTTGGTGAGGATTTGGTTGAGAAATTTGAAAAGGAGCTAAAGGTGGGTTAGGATAGCTTGGGCGAGGTCGAGGATAATTGGTGTTGGTGTGACAAACAGGATGAATGTTTGAATAGTAAGGGTAAGGGTTGGAGTAAGTAGGGTATTGTCGAGGTCTGGGCTTTGAGACAGGGTTTCGATCCCAGGCAAAAGCGATTTCCCCCTCTTTCTTTTGGAATTGCTTCTTCCCATTACTACCTTGGCTTTGCAAAGCATCCAACTGCGATTTGAGGGCAGACACATTAACAATCTTTCCAGCCTTCACGAAATCATCAAATTCCTCAAGCTTATTAACAATTGCGGCAAATGAGCATCCAGTCATGCGAAAAATTTCTTCAAAGTACGGCGGATCATGTGCCTTAATGAAAGTGCGTATGATTTCGTCCTCCGTCATTGGTGGCTCGACTTTTGCAGCTATTTTCCTCCACCTCTTGGCATAAGTCTTGTGATCTTCAGGTGGCTTCCTCTTTGTCCCTTCCAACGTGGTTCGTGTTGGAGCCAGCTCGCAATTATACTCGTACTGCTTTACAAAAGCGTTGGACAAGTCCAGCCAGGTCTTTGCTTCTTCGGGTTTCAGCTTGGAATACCAGTCGAGGGCATCCCCCTCCAGACTTTCTGGGAATAGCCTCAAAGGCAGATTTTCATCATCTGTTGGCCTACCCAACTTGTTGGCGAACAATCTGAGGTGTGTCTTGGGATTGCCCGTCCCATCATACTTGTTAAACTTCGGAGTTTTGAACCCCTCAGGCAATTGCACATTCGGGAAAAGGCAAAGCTCATCGTAATCCAAGACTCCTTGTTTGTTCAATCCCTGACTTTTCTTTATAAACTCATCGAAACGGTCCAGGCGTTTGAGAAGCTTTATATCAACGGGAGCGGAAGATTCCCCAATTTCTGCCTTGGTTTGAACAATATGGTCTGGTAGGAATGGCTCAGCGGCAGTGTGATAAAAAGTATGTGGCTCAGGTGGTATGTTTGAAGTAACTTGGGGTTGCGGGCCTTGCATGTAAGTAGGAAAAAATGAAGGATTAGGAGGGTAAGTGTATGGCAAATGTATGGTGGGATAGGTGAAAGTTCCTTCAGGTGGAATAATGAAAGGTGGAGTAAAAGTGGTTTGGGTCGTGGCTATGCCAAACGATTCTGGCTCCGGCTGACTGACGGGTTCAGGCTCGGGTTGAACTCCACTACTGATAAGCTCATCGATTAATTTCTTTTGGGCGGCCATTTCAGTTGCCATTTCACCAAACTTCGTAAGCATCTCGGTCAGTTGGACCCCCAAACTTGCAGTCTCAGGTTGGGCAGTTGTAGCAGACCTATCTGACAGTTCCGGTTGCGAACTCATGTTTACACGATTCCTCTGGGCTTGACTACGGGATCGCGTTATGATGGGGCTTCGACGAGAAGCGATGTTTAAATATTACCTGAAAATTTTAAAAGGAATTGCCTTTAGATTTAGCCCTCGCTTAATTATTCAAAGAAAATAAAGAAAAGGAAAAGAAAAAGGCAAGAGTTAGTAGATATCCAGAAAAATTCGGATGCATGTCCTATGGGGGAACCCTTTTATGCCAAGGGTAGGCCTAGCATGAAAATGCAATCCTCCAGAGCAGGCACTATACAATACCTGACGGATCTGATCAACTCATTGAGTGAAAAATAATTTTGAAAAATGTGGCCATTGGAGTGACGGGAGATTTGTCAAAATGAGGACAACGTCCGAATAGATTGATCACCTTTGATCGGTACAAGATTTTGCAAAAACGCACGGGTTTTACCTTGACGAACTTCCTATCAAAGAGATTGGAATTCGTTGATTGGATGCAATGGACGGTTTTCTTCAAAAGTGACTAGATTTCCCAATTTGGAATTTGACAATGAAACCCCAATAGGGCGACAATTTATTTAAAATCGACCAAATTACCCTAAAAAGGGAAACAGGTCAAATGAATTGAATGAAATTTATCCAAAATTAATCAGATTACCCTAAAAAGGGTAAATTGATCAAACAGATTGAACGAAATTTGATTTATTCAAAATCGGCTCGGTTGCCCTAAAAATGGGTAAATTGGTCAAATGAATGAAATTGAATTAGGGATTTATTCAAAAATCGGCCGAACGACCCTAAAAAGGGTAAATTGGTCAAAAGACCCTAAAAAGGGTAATTTGGTCAAAAGACCCTAAAAAGGGTAAATTGGTCAAATGAATTGACGATTTATTCAAAATTGACCGAATGACCCAAAAAGGGTAAATTGGTCAAATGATTTGATGATTTATTGAAGAATCGACCGGATGACCCTAAAAAGGGTAAATTGGTCAAATGAATTGGATGAAATGAAGTTATTGAAAAAAATGGATTGGATAAGATGGATGATTTGTTCAAAAATCGATTGAATTATTCGTCCACTGGGTGGTTTCAAGAAATCATTACAATGCCTTGGTCTATGAGCCTCTAAAATCAAAATTTGGCCTCTATATTTATCGTCTCAACAATGAGGAATCATTTGTGAATTTTCTTCGAATTAATGTCCTTTTACGCAAGGGAATTTTACCAATTTTGAGAAAATGGCCAAAAAGTGATTATTAGATGCTCATATTCCAAAAATCACTCTATGAAAATGATCGGATCCTACCTTACCTTGTGCACAACCCCTTTGGATGGTACGAGAAAGGTAAACGTGCAAGTCTCATTTGGATTATATATCCGAGACATGGGGTGGTTTATTCCTAACACGGGATCCCCTAAATGGCATTCCCTTTCTAGGGTTTATGCATGATGCCAGTTTATTAAAGCGATGTAAATATGTGACAAATACGACCTAAAGGACATGAATAATGCATCGAGGGGAAAAAGGTCTAGAATGAAATGTACTCATTGAAAATTAAGTGCAATAACTGAAATTTAAACATGTGAGCTATCTAGTAGGTGAGTCACTAAAAGAGTGCCAAAAGGGCCTCTTATCGCTAAGGCATATGAATGCAAGCCAAGAAACAAAAGAATGGTTAGTGCAATTGATAGTACACATAACACATTGTAAAGCAATCAAAGAAATAAAGCAATGAAAAAGGGGTTGGACCCCTCCCCTCGTGAATAGTGTCCCTTGCTTAGGATAAAGCTGACTCTACCCTAGGCAAGCTATCATGGATGCATGAGATTGAGGTTCGCTAATGCATCTAGACTCGATAAGCTCAGGTCCCCGAGCCTTCAGACTTAGAAACCAAGGGTCATCAATCCCAAAGTTCTTTGTCGGTGGCACGAGCGATTCCCCAGACGTTGCTACGCACACGTCGTGTTACGGCTACCCGTCTGGGCGAATCTAAAAAAAATCCTCAACCTTCGACTAAAAACTAATAGGTTATCAACCTAAAGTTTAAAGCGGAAGATCGAGTGACCCCTCGGATCATGCTACGCACACGTCGTGATACGATCACATGTCCAAGTGGGTCGCCTAAAATCCTAATAGGGTGGAGTGGCGTGACAAGCCACTAAAAGAAAAATAAATGAGGGACGAAAAATTAAAGCGTATGCACGTATGCTAGTGCTCGTTTGGAGGGGAGGGATCAAGAACCCACGCGAGGCTCTAGGGTATATCCCCCCACCCAAATGCAATGCAAAGCGCGAGATAAAACAAGTAAAATATACATCCAAACAACCAATCATACATACGTGAGTGAGGGAGTAGTTTGATACGCGTGCAAGGCCAAAAGTCCTAAAAATAGAAAAATGCAACCCTAATATCCAAATGCTATGCATAAAAAGGGTAGAAAAGGGAAAAGAATGGTCAAATCAAATGCTTGGACCCACTTAGGAAATCCCCAGTGGAGTCGCCAACTGTCGCGCCCCACTTTTTGAATGCGTGGTGAATGGTGTGTTGTATGTGTGTGAGTGTGTGTGATATACATGTGAAAAGGCCATGGGACTTGATAATGCGACGATTTGGCCAAATGAAATTTTAAAAAGGGTTTTTTAAATATGAAAATGGAGTCGCCACTTGGTATAGATTTGGGGTGTACCAAGTCACCCAAAAAGTGTTTTTAAAGACAAAGTAGTGAAAACCCTTTTTAAAACGACTCCTAGTCCACGTAAGCCAAAGAAAAAGGTTCGGGGGTCACGTTTGACAAAGGGGAAGGCAAGGATAGAATCCAAGGCACCCCTTTGACCTAGCCAAGGCTAGTTGCGCGACTCAAACCAATTTTTCCTAATATTTCTACCCAAGGTATGTATCGCGTATTGGATATGTCTATATGAATGCAAAAACCTAGACCTAGGGGGATTGGGGGAAATTTCTCTTCAAAGGTTGAGTGGTGCCAATCACATTAATTGTGAAGCCCAATAATGATCCTTTTGGAGAGGTCACACCTAAACCTAAATGACGTGAAAAATGAGTGGAATGCATGCCATGAAAAATGTGAGTTTGTGTGAAAAAGTAATAAAAACAATAGTGTGAGTGGAAGTGTGCAAAGAAAATGAAAGTACTCGTGTGCGAGTGAAGATAAAAGTGTGCGTGTGCAAGTGAAGATAAAAGTGTTCGTGGGCAAGTGAAGATAAAAAGTGTTCGTGTGCAAGTGAAAGTGAGAAAAAGTGAAAGTGTGATGATAGAGTGGATTGAAAATGCATGAGCCTAGGGAATTCATGCATGTTGGGTACGGGGAGACCTAAATCGTGACTCAATTTGCCCTTTTATAGAGAGGATACAAGCGTGCTAAGGCTTTAGGAAAAGCCACACTCGTCTATATCCCATATTTAAGGGGACTCTTCAGGCAAATGTACCCTAACTAGCATGAGATGCAAAAAATCCTAAAATGAGGGAAAAGGGGCTCGAGGAGCATGCCAAATGATAAAACTAAGAAAAATGCATGACATGTAGTGAACATGCAAATATGCACTAACAAAAAGGGATGGCCTAATGAGCCACAACTAGCATTGGACTAGTGTGGTGACGTACATTCATCCATTCCATTCATTCATGGTTATGAAAGCAAGTAGACATGCCAAAACGCTCGTAAACACGTAGCACGTAGCACTTAGCATGCTCGACTAGATGCAAGAGCCTACTAAAGCAATTTAACATGTAACAACAAAAGCAAGCAACCAGGGGGAAGGGGAAGTGGACCAGATGCTCTCCGAGCCCTATCTATTACAAGCCAAGAGGTGTACACATACCCCATGAAAGCATAAAGGGAAAGGGGAAATGGACCAGATGCTCTCCGAGCCCTATCTATTACAAGCCAAGAGGTGTACACATACCCCATAAAAGCATAAAGGGGAAGGGGAAATGGACCAGAGGCTCTCCGAGCCCTATCTTAAATAAAAGTAAAAGCCAGTAAATGCATGCAAGGAGATAAGGAAAGCGAAGTAGACATGCATATTCATATAACACGTAGGAGCACGTAGGGTCAAATGAAGTGCAAATAAAGGGGTAGAGTGTACCTCCCTTGAAGTGACGCCCTAACGTAGTGAAATTACTAACTTACCCTCCAAAATAATAAAAAGGGTCAAGGTACCTCAAATAGTAGAATATAACAAAAAAAAAACGGCTTAAGCTAAGACCATCAAAACAAAAGGTTAAGGCACCACTTTAATGATAAAATATAAATAATCCAAATGGCATTCATCAAATCATCAAAAATTTCCTCCATCACAACTTAAATGTAGTCAAAGGTACTTAAAGATCAAGGAGAAGGCATGGCCTATTCAATCCCCAAGCATAACACCTACTAAAGACCCAAAAGCAAGCACTACTCAATCATTTGAACCTAATTGAGGCATTTAAAAACACAAAAAGTTCCCCAAGTAAATAACAAGATCCAAACAAACATTTATGGAAATTCGAAGGTCCAAGAATGAACAAAGGTCCATGAATGATTTAAACATGCATTTTGAAAACTCAATAGCAACCATTAATCAAACAAATAGAACCAATTAAAAAATTTAAGAGCTTCAAAAGTCCCAAAACAATGAAAGACCAAATGATGACTCAAAGTACACCTACCTTAGGACCTAATTGTAAAGAAATGAGAACATGCTTGGCTTTAATGCATAGCTGCAAAAATCTCAGGGACCCAATTGATTAAATTTTCAAAGTTTCTGGGCCTTAGTGGCTTAAGGGGAGACTTGGGGAGTTAAAGTGCAATGTTAGAAAACTTTTCATGCATGCAAACCAACATTCACGACCAAAACTTCTGTAACTTCAATTCTTTTCTACAAATTCTGCTATGCTTAAACTTGGGCCATTCAGCACTAGCCTTCAAGCTCAATTAAACTTGTACAAATGAAACACCAACAGGCCGCCAATCACACATGCAAAATCTGAACAGCTCAAGATACTTCATGCAAAAAATTTATCAAACATTTCTGCTACAACCTTTTCGTTTCCAAATTTGCTGCAACCTTCCACCCATTTCATCATGCAAATGAAATCATCAAAACTACAATATCTTAACTACCAAACGTCCTTTGACAGCTAAACATTTTTATTAACACAACCCCTTCATCAACAAACAAACCATTAAACGGAAATGAATGACCAAATGATAAACACCTATTGCAGCAGAAAAAACTGGCTGGAAAATTCATTTCCAAACGCAGATTCCCATCCAAATGTACAACGTAGATCTGAATTTATCCACTAGTCATCAACAATGAAAAGCTAAACAACCAAACCAAAAACTTCCGCATCTAAACAGGCTAAAAAATTAGCAAGGAAGTTATGCAAGTGCTGGAAAATTTTCGTGCAGAAATTTTATCAATCAATGCTCTCTGGATTCAGCATCTCACATGGTGGACTCATTCTCAAATCACAAAACCATTTCAAGTTCACATTAAGCATGCCGGGGAATGGTAAAATCAAAAATGCTAAGGATCTTCATGCAGACATGAACGCAAACCAGGCTTTTTACCAAAGGAAACGAGGAAAAGAAACCAAATGCAGCCAACGTAGCTTTCTTTCTACAGCTTTAACATACACACGACATATTTATAAGCTTCAATGGATCATGCAAATCTGGAATAAACTCATGGGCTTCCTGCTACTCTGAAAACTCAGCAACCAAAGAAAGGAAAAAGGTGCTATAATAACCATGGATGCGGGCCTATTACAGCAGACTTTTATGCCCACCCTTGGCCACACACAACCTACAACCCAGCCATGGAACCATCAAATGTTCTACTTCCTTTTAAACGTGAGCCCCCTAATTCGAAAACTAAAAAAAAACCGACAGCAAAAGATGTAAACTTTTAGCCATTTGCTGCCATTATTTCAATCCCAAACCCAATTTGCTCATGCGAAGGTGGAAAAGAAAATCCAGACAAGCTTCACAACAGCCCATCCACAATCATATTGCTTCAAATCCAGAGGACCTAATCATATGACCAATCACAGAAATGCAGACAAAGAAAGCAAAACTCACGGCAAAACACAACCAGCATCGCAGCAAAGCTTCAACATTTCAGACATGATTTTTCAGTCTAACGGCAGAAGACAAGCGAAAGGCATTACCTTTATCTTTTCCAGAGGAAAAAACAGAATCTTGGATGATGAACAAAGTGTCCTTGCACAGCCCAAGAAGCTGAATCTTCCCAGTTGCCAACGTTCTTCCTCCTCCGGTTCCTTCACTCAACAGCCGAGAACTCCTTTGCAGTTTTCTCCAGCCCAAGTCTTTCTCTAATCTCAGCTTTTCACTCAACCCTCCCCCTTTTGCTCTCAATCCGTCTAGCCCCACTCTTTCTCTCGGTTGCTGTTTTTCTGTTCTCCCTTTTCCTCCCCAAATTTTCAGCCGTTCCTTTCTTCTCTAAAACCCTCTTTTTCTTTCTAGCTTTTAGCCCTTCTTTTTTCTTGCGGCTGCTACTTCTTGTCCCCTTTTATATGGAACCCAAAGGCTCTTAAACCCTCCACTGAATGGTCAGGATGAAGGCCAGCCTCTGCCTTCATCCTGCCCTTCAGTGGCACGCCCGAAACTAGCCCTTTGCAAGCTGCCAAAAATGCAGCTTGCAGGCTGCGATCCTTTTTTTTTTTTTTTCAAGAAAATTAATTGATTAAAATTGATAACTAATTTAACAAAATACATAATAATAAAAGAAAACTAATGAAGAAAGCTAAATTAAAATGAAATGCTAACGCTAATTATTCTTGTTTTCTTTTCTTTTTCTCTTGTTTTTTCCAAATTAAAAGACGAAATGGTAAAATAAAGTAAAAAACAGTAATTTAATTAATTGTCAAGTGAAAATGAATAAACTAAAAATAAAAAGCGGCAAAACTGCTATTTTCTACTTTTCGCTTTCATTTTTTTTATTTTTTTCCTTTTCTTTTTTTTTTCTTTTTCAAAATAACTTAATAAAAATAACTAAAATGCAAAAGGGTTGAATTTAAAGAAATAAAAATATTTTTGTGAACAAATTTCCCTTTTCTTTTTTATGATTTTTCTTTCCTTTCCTCTTTTTTTTTGAATTTTTCTTTTCAAGAAAGCATTGAATAAAAACAAAATGACTACGACATATTTTTGATGTTTTCCTTTTCTTCTTTTTTTCTAAAAACTCTACGCTAATTTTAAACTTAAACGCTAAAACTAAAAATTAAAACTAAAAGTAAACAACGAATGCAAGCAATCTAAAATGAAAATCATGAAATAGATGCCACATAAAAATATTCAAAATTTGGTGTCTACACTGATCAGTCAACCTATATTAGGTTCCCCTCAACAATATTGGAGGCATTAAATCCCTTTTTTAGCTTTTTTTGCTCCGATCCTAGGAATGAGTTTTCATTAGTTCTGTGACTGCATTTAAATGGAAGAGCTTTTTCTTTATGAAATTCGAATCTTCGTTTACTAGTTAAATGAGTGCAAACATGATATTTTTATGTAGTTTTTTTTTTAAAAAAGCTCACCTTTTTATTCTGGGAAAATCCGCAAATATGTTCCCCCTTCAAATTTATCTTCTTGTGCACCAAAAATTTTGATTTTGACTGATATACAAGATATTTAAAGTTCTTTTGTTTTTAATTGTTGGAAAGATGTTGATTTATCCATTTTGGTGAAAAATAGAGAACATTAGGTTGTAGTTGAGGGAGTAGGCAAAGGTATGTCTTGTTGGTGAGCTATCACTTTGCCAGATTACTGGAATGCTATTACTAGAATGCTATCCGTTTAGTATTGAGAATTATTGGCATGCCATTCTTCTTGTCTTGTTATAAGGGTATTGGCTTGAGGCTTCTATTTTTGTCTTTAAATGAGAATTAGAAAATGCAATCTGTTAGCTTTTTGTGCAAACATGACATGATTGTCAGATTGAATTAGCAATGGCTCGCTGGTAAAAGGGTAAGTTTGTAACTTATTCTATTGATCTTGGAAAGAGCTAAATAAACCTATATACTTGGTTGGTTGTCATATGATACGAGAGCTCAATGTTGTTAGTCATATACTTGGTTGGAAAGAGCTCAATGTTGGACGAATATATGAGATTCACTGGTTTGCATCGGTTGCTCTTATTTTATTTTCATTCCTGAATTGAATTTGGTCTATTAATTTTGCTTTGCTTAAATTAATCCAAGAGTAATGGCATTCTTTTTGTTGTGTTTTGATTCGAGAAAGATAGGGTTAGCGTAATTAGTTGAAATTGTATATTTGCTTTTTAATATTTTGAATGTGGAATTCCATTAGGCAATTTAGCGTACTTTTCTGCTTTATTATAGAAACAAATAATTAAGCTATAGCCTCTACAATTTGAGATACAGGCATACTTTCTTTTGTTAACAGGTTTATACTGCCACACACTAGATCCATTTCTAGAGATTTGTATTAGGAAATTTCAGTGTTTTGGAGCTGCATGTTGGACTGTTAAACAAGTAAGGGCTAATTACACTACTTTTTTTCACAGTCGGCAAACTCGTACTTCCTGATCCTGTGAGTGCTTGCTGGTCCGACTGTGGAGAGAACGACTTACAACTTTGCATTACCAATTACTTCAAGGTATACATTAAGTGTTACTGTTTTTCCAACCTCGTGTGCTGTTTATTGGTTGAAATTACCCATGTGCTTCACCTGTTGTTCCAAAATTGCTATATATGATGTGAAAATAGATGCATGTCTTCCTTTTGCATGCTTTATGGCCAACTTGCGCTAATGCATATTCCGTATATAAAGATAAAAAAACAAATGGCAAGTAAAGCTATTTCATCAAGGCAAGGTCGAGCTCAATTTCCAATGGAGAGAGAACTTGAATTTGCGGAGTACTTGGTGGAATTTAAACGAGCTAATAGAATGAACAAGGGCAACCTAAAGAGTGAGGTCTTCCCTGCAATAGTTGATAAATTTGCTAAAAAATGATGCCACTTTGACCCATCTCAAATTAAGGCAAAGTATTATGCTTAGCGCAGGAATACAATCGCATGCGATTGAGGGTCACTAGGGCCGGCTGGGATCCCCTCCTGCAGACTATAACCATGGACGAAAGCAAATGACAAGCTGTGATTAAGGTGGATACATTATTTTTTTTCTATTGTTTCACTGCCATACTTTTAGATTAGTCCTGATTTTTTTGCACCTACATCTTATGTTCTTTTTGGTGTTAAATGTGTAGGAGAATCCATCATTCGAGAATTATCACAACAATGACCGCCGTGCCTTCTACATTTTGTCCGAGGTGTTTGTCAAAATGGATGCCCAAGGGGGATATGCAAGGGATTCAAACCAACCTCCGGTTGACATCAATGTTGAGATAAAAGCGAGGCAAAGTCAATCACCAGGCAATATGGGTGGACAGGGCCCGGAGCAGGTGGACTTGATTGATGATATGAACCTGCCTATGCAGTCAATTGGGAAATCGAATGCCAAACATTCAAAAGGCAAAGGGAAAAGGAAGACGCTGGAATCTTCATCCGTCAGAGATCAAGACGGCGACCTCCCGCGTGGTTGAAATCATACTTCCTACAACAATGCAATATCTTGGATGGATGTCTAATTTGCTTCTGATCGGAGCACGTCCAAGAGAGTAGATGCCCCACCTCCCCTACCTGCTGCTGCTGCTCTTCCCCCAACTTACTTGGATGATAACCCTTATTCGGTGGGAAAGGCAAACGAAGTCTTAGAAAAAATAGAAGGCTTGCCCGATAAAATAGCGGTCTCAGTAGCTGTGACCTTGGCTGATTCCACTGCCCATCGGAAGATGTTTTTGAGTTAGAAAAATGAGGTTAGGAAGCGGTTATATGCATTGAAGATTGGGGGGCGAACTAGGTGACTGAGACCATTTCTGCCTAGGGGTCTTCCCCTTTTTCCATTGCTTTGATTGCATGTGTTAATGTAATAAATTTTCATTCAAGATTACAAGATGTTTGTTTTCTTTGTTGGGACAAGTTTGAACCTTATTCGTTGTGTTATTTCATGGTTTGGATCATGTTAAGACTTACCAAAATAGTGCTCCATTTCAAATATTTGACTTGATCGAAATAATAATACAAGTTTTACTTCAACCTAAAGAGTAACTTCTAAGTTCATATACTTGTTATGGCTCATTTGGTGCTTATCCGTCACATGTTTTCAAAGTGTAGGTGTTGCCGCTCAGGGCATAAATGGTTAGGGCTCCACCTAATTTTGGAGTGAATTTAGATGATCCAAATCATGCAAGAAAAGCCACAACTGCTATGCTAATACTATCCTGGCACTTTCAAAGACAGCAGGTACCAAGAATAAGGTAGCTAGCCCGAACAAGTGCTATGTCAGGTCACGGTTGGGTTGACGAGCTGTTGGAGGGACATTGCACTAGGATGCTGAAGAACATACGCATGAATGTGGCTACGTTTGTTCAACTATGCCGGATATTGCAAGAAGGTGGATACATTATTGAGGGACCCTTTGATAAAGTGTCTTTAGAGGAAGGAATAGCAGTTACTTTATATGGCATGAGCCACGATTTGACATAAAGAGTGCTAGGTGAGCGCTTCCAGCATTCCACTGAGACAATTCATCGACACGTACGCCGGTTGTGTCAGTCCTTAGTGCAATTAGCACCTATTGTACCCCGACATAGGAACACAGATGCTACTCATCCTAGAATACGGAATAATAAAGGATTTTATCCCTAGTTTAAGGTACTTGCCCCTCTCCCTAAAATTGATAAGTTAAATTGCATATAACTTATGGAAAAACTTGTAATGTAGGACTGCATTGGGGCAATTGATGGAACCTATGCCTCGGCAAGTGTGCCAAGAGAGAAACATGATACCTTTCGTAACAGAAAGGACACGATTTCACAAAATGTTTTAGTTGCATGTGGCTACAATGTGAGGTTCGTATACATCAAAGTTGGGTGGGAAGGTAGTGCCCATGATAGTCGTATCTTATTGGATGCTATTTCCAATCCCAGTGTAGTATTTTCCGTACCACTGATTGAAAAATATTACATAGTTGATGCAGCGTACAAACACATGCCGGGTTTCATGACCCCTTTCAAGAGTGGTCCAAGAGGGAAATCACAGACTACACAGAAAGCGTTATTTAATCGCCGCCATTCTTCGGTTCGGAATGTGATAGAGAGAACGTTTGGGGTCTGAAAAATGAGATTTAAAATTTTGGAAGGTCCTATGAAAAACTATCCTATTGAGGCATAGAGGAACATTGTAGTGGCGTACTGTGTACTGCACAATTTCATTAAGGAGATGCAACCATATGACCTCTACTTGACGGATGCTGCTAATATGGATGTCGGAGGTACCAAGGGAGCTCAAATGCCACAATTCCATGTCACTCCAGAAACATTCCATGATTGGAAGGAATTACGAAATGCAATGGCTGATCACATGTGGATGCACCGAAATGAGTAGTATATGATGGCCTGTCCTAATATCCACGCTGATTAAGTGATTCCCATGTAACCCAAACTAGTTTTTTGTATAATATGACTCTTTTTAATATTTGTTGAATATTTGGTCATGTAGCAATTGAAGCCTTCTGCTCATATACTTGTTTACCAGATTCTTTACCACTTGTATGAATGCGACGTTTTCACAACTTCCCCTACTTATTTTGGCAAAACAAAAAATTTGCACACTTATTTGAATCACCATATTTCTTTGAAATATATGAAAATCTACATGTTTATACAGTAAAGTTTTTCTACAATTTCTACAGTGATTTATAGTAAAGTTTTAGGTAAACTTTCAAAAAATTCAGGTTCCAAACAGGGCCATGAGCTCTTCGAGATAGTAGAATGTGGCATTCTACTTGGTCCAGGTGAGAAGATCATTGCAATCTGATGCGCTTAAGTAGTCATGATTGGAAGAATTGGGACCAGGATTGCAGAGCATAATTGTGTGAATTATGGATATTTAGAATTGAGGACTAATACGGTTGGGCCTTCTTTTATTATGATAATGGATTTGGTGTGAGGCCCATGTATATTTGAATTGGCCCAATGGATCAAAAAGTTGAAAACATTTTCGACAATAATGGATTGGATCTGGTACGAGACCCAGACACATTTTAATTGGCCCAGTGGATCAACAAATTGATAACAGTTTCACCAAGAATGTATTGGGCCTGGTGCGAGGCCCAGACACGTTTTAATTGGTCCAGTAAATCAAGAAATTGAGAACATTTTCATCGTGGATGGATTGGGCCTGATGTGAGATCCAATTACCATTTGATTGAGCCATCTGATCAAGAAATTAAGAATATGTTAGGCCATAGTATAAGTGGTCCACACATTAATAACCTTAATTCATCGCAAGCACTTCGGTTCACTTATTTTTTCCGACAAGTACATCGGCACACAACTCTTCTGATTTGTCAGATGAGAATCTGTCCCAATCGAATGGTCGGAGGCATCCATAATTTAAATAATTGTCCTGTCGCGAGTCATAATCTGTTAGAATGGACGGTTTACTTCGCACTTGATACTGTGATTGAAACTCCATTATAGAGAGTATGAATCGGATCGAAAACCATTGATAGGGTGCAAAACTGTTATTCAATTTATAATTATTTTTCCCTTGATTTTAGCCAAATATTATTTTAAATGATAGATTCTATTTATATTTGGCTAATGGAGCCAATTTTAGGAAAATGAGCAAAATATGATAAAAGGGTAATTTTTCAAAATTTGCTGTCAAATCCAAAGAAGTCGGGATTCGTACATAGCAGTTTCTCAATTCAAATCGAAGACTTACGAAGCATGTTTCCAAATACAGTTGGGGAATGATTTAGATTATCTTTTGTCAATTTAGGAATTATTTTCTTCTTAGGAAAATTAGGAAGTTTAATTTATTTTGGAAGTTAGAAAATAGAAAGAAGGCCAAATTCTCGTTTGATTAATTCCTCGGCCAGGAAACAATCTTGGGAGAGAATCATGACTCCCTATGGGGAAACGGCAGCCGCTTGGCTTTCTTTTTTTCTTAGTTAGTTTTCTTTGTTGAACGCTTATGCAAAGGTTCTCAATGAATTCGCGCGGTTCCTTCTCAATGATGCGCGGCTAATTCTCTTTTCTAGTTAAGGAACAATGAAAGATTTGGTTCATCTAAAATTGTGAGATCGAATTGATTATTTTTATTTCTTTTATTTACTAGTATTCATATATTCTTTGATTTAATTTCTTATGGTTATTATTTTATTTGAATATCAAGGACACCCGATATTTAATTAATCTAATAACTTAAAACCAATTAGAACAGTTAAATCCGTAATTGTTTAATTGTTTTAAATTAGTGGTGGCTGACATGATTGGATTTATGACAGGGAAACATATGGGTTAATTTAAAATAATCCTCGTATTATTTGATTAGAACAGGGTTTCTCTCATTCTTAAGACAATTAAAAAATTGAACTCTATGGTCGTGTCTAGTATTATTTCTTAATTAGAGAAGTGATTAATGGTCGTACCTTGATCACCGATACAATAAGGAGAAATTGATTGTCATCGGGTGTTTGGCAGTTATAACTTGTTTATCAGAGAATAAATGAGATTATCATTGTATCGATGATCAATTGAGTGAACCATTTCTGAAGTTAGTCCTTGGTTAGAGTTTGTTTATTATTGATTTAATTTTAATAAACTGTCACTTAGTTTTTATTTGTTTATTAATTTTTCTTTGAGTTGTTTAGTTATCTTCATTTTTATAAAAATTTCCCCATATTTTGAATTCGAGGAGAACGAATTTCTCCAGTCCCAATCGATTCAATCCTACTCACTACTATATATAAAATTCATACTTTATTTGAGCAGATATTTATTATTGCACAGGCTCGATACCTGTCAATTTTTTGCATCATTTTCGGGGACTAGTGTTAGTTAATTTGTGTCTTTTCGAGTTGATTTTCATTTTTATTTGTTGGTTTTTTTTAGTTTATATCTCATTTTTCTCGTACAGGCGAATTAATTTTTTATCGTGAAATAGAGAAGACTATGCGTAAAACAAAGAAAGAGACCAGATAACACAGAGAGGAGTAGTCAATTGCTCAGAGGATCAATCCAGAAGTCGAACCAATAAATTCTTTTGGTGACACCTTGAGTGATTCTGATCAAGAAAACGTCGTCATGGCTAATGCTCGAACTTTAAGGGAGTTGGCTGCTCCAAATTTAAATCTGTAACCATTATGTAATACCTTTCCAAATTTATATGATAATACCCATTTTAAATTAAAATCTAGTCTAATTCATCTTTTACCTTCTTTTCATGATTTTTCAGGTGAGGAGTCCCACAAGCACTTGAAGAAATTTGATGTAGTATGCACAAGTATGAAATCCCCAGAAATTACTGAGACGCAGATAAAAATGCGAGCATTTTTTTTTCCCTCAAGGACGCAGCAAACAATTGGTTGTATTATCTGCCATTAGGTAGTATAACAACTTGGGAACAGTTAAAGAAGAAATTTTTGAAAAATATATTTTCCTGCATCTAGAACTGTCAGTATGAGGAAGGATATATGCGGCATTAAACAGCATCCACGAAAATCTCTTTATGACTATTGGAAGAGATTCAAGAAATTGTGTATTAGATGTAACGAGTTGTTCCTGATTCAATATTTTTATGAAAGTTTGCTATATATAGATAGAAGTCTTATAGATACTGCCAGTGGAGGTGCTTTGGTGAATAAGATCCCCCAAAAAGCTTGGAAATTGATAGAAAGGATGGCAGAAAATTCTCAATAATTTGGCATAAGAGAGAATGTCCATACTCGACGAGTAAATGAGGTAAATGTCTTATTAATTCAACAACAATTATCTGAATTAATTTAGATTATTCGACAGTTGATTATAAGAAATTTGCAGCAGCCCAAAGTGTGTGGTATTTATAAGGACATGAGTCATCCCACATATAGGTGTCCAGTGTTACAAGATGAAAGAGTTGAACAGGTAAATATGGTTACTGGAAGAGATTTAAGAAATTGTGCACTAGATGGCCTTAACACCAGATTAGCGAGCAGTTCCTGATTCAATATTTCTGTGAAGGTTTGCTATATACAGATAGAAGTCTTATAGATATTGCCAGCGGAGGTGCTTTGGTGAATAAGACCCTCCAAAAAGCTTAAAAATTGATAGAAAGGATGGCAGAAAATTCTCAACAATTTGGCATAAGAGAGGATGTCCATACTTGATGAGTAAATGAGGTAAATGTCTCATCAATTTAACAACAATTATCTAAATTAACTTCGATTATTAGACAGTTGGCTATAAGAAATTTGCAACAGGCCAAAGCGTGTGATGTTTATAAGGATACGAGTCATCGCACAGATAGGTGTCCAGTGTTACAAGATGAAAGAGTTGAACAAATAAATATTACTAGTCACATGCCCACGCTAAGAGAGTAGTATGATCCATACTCCAACACCTACAATCCAGGTTGGAGGGACTATTCGAGTCTTAGTTATGGAGAAAACAAGCAGCAGAACTTCATGCCGAGTAGACAACAGGGTTACCAACAGCAATACCAATCTTGGCCACAAGCTCCTCCATTCAATTCGGGTCCATTGTTAGAAGAGATGATGAAAGAACTAACGGCTAATACTATGCGGTTCCAATAGAAAATGGATTCTAATATGTAGGAGATACGCAATCAAATAAGTCAGATGGTAATATCAATCAACAGTTTAGAATCCCAAACTCAAGGAAAATTGCCATCTTAACTCGAAGTGAATCCGAAAAATGTAAGCGCAATGCTTTTAAGGAGTGGGAAAGAAGTTGATAGATCCTACCTCGTGATTCCAAAAGATAAGAATGAAGAACGGATCGAAAAAGAGCTTGAAGAAGAAGGCATAGGCAGCGCGAATCCAAAGATGATTTTTGATTCTATAATTAAAGTTAGAACTAACCTACTGTCTTTTCCGAACAGGTTAGAGAAACCAAAGAAGTAAGATAAGAAAAAAGAGCTCCTAGAGGTGTTTCAAAAGGTAGCAATCAATATCCCTTTGTTGGACGCGATCAAGCAAGTGCTAAAATACGTAAATTCTTGAATAATTTATGCATCAATAAGAAGAAATTGAGAGAGGATGAGCAGATTGTGGTAGGTAAGAATATCTCAACGATTTTACAAGACACCTAAATGCGGGAATCCAGATATGTTTACTATCTTCCGTAAGATTGAACATTCTAAAATTAAAAATATCATGCTAGATTTAGATGTTTCTATTAACGTGATATCTAAATCAATTTATGATTTCCTAAATTTAGGACATTTGAAAGAAACAAGGATAATAATTCAATTGGCTAATTGTACATTTGCTTATTTGAATGGGATAATTGAGGATGTTTTAGTGCAAGTAGATGGGCTAATTTTTCTTGTTGATTTTTATGTGTTTTACATGGATGATAGAAGTACTCCAAATCCATCACCCATTATATTAGGAAGACCCTTCTTGAGTACTGTTCAAACTAAGATTGATGTTAGTATAGATGCTCTTACAATGGAAGTTGATGAAGAAGTAGTCCACTTTAATATTTTTGATACAATGACACATCCTATTAACTCTCATTTTGTATTTGCTATTCATGCTAGTAATCCCTCTGTGCAAGAATTTTTAGAGTTTAATCGTAGGGATAAATTCAAAGTTATTGCGAACAAGTATCATTGGATGAAAGCAATTTATGATGTGAAAATAAGTGAAAAATTATAGAAGATGATTACACTCAATGACTATTTGGATCCTGGATGAATGTTACCGATTGCAAGAAAATTTGAATTACATCTAGATTGAAAAGTGATGCTTCATTTCTAATAAAAAACATTAAAGAAAAATGTTTATTGGGAGGCAACCCAATTCAATCTTTAGTTTATTTTTATTATTAGTTTCATTATATTTATTTTAGATTTTTTGAATTTGATATGCTTAATTTTCGTTTTTGATATTTTCTTGGTTATAAGACTTCCTCTTGACAGGACGTGCCCGCACCTTGAGGGAACGTGATAACGCACTAATTCTTCATTCCATTATCAGAAACGTTTGGACCAACATGATGCGCCCGCATCTAGAGGGTACGTGATAAATTATAATCAACCATTTCTATCGTCAAAAGTGTTTCCACTAATAGGACGTGCTCGTGTCTTGTCCTAGAGAAGGCTTAAAAAAATATTTTTTTTCTCTCTTCTTTCTTTCTTCTTTCTTTCTCTCTTCCCTCCTTCTCCAGTTGAACCCCACGACCACCGCCATTCGCCGTCAGCTGCTCGCCACGACCAACTTGCCACGTCGTTTATCATCTTTTTTCACTGTACCACCCCCCACAATCTACAGGTCTCTTGATTCATTATTACACAAGTTCATCAAAGGATGACAGATTGGCCAATATTGAACTCCACTTGCCCATCATTTAGTGGCGTATGTCTATCATATTAATTTCGAGCATCCTTTTGCCCCTCATCCATAGCTGTTTCTGCCCACTTCGATGATCAAGAAAGTTTCGTTATACTCTTACTTTTTCTTTATTCTTTATTTCTTATATTGAGGACAATATAAGATTTAGGTGTTGAGGGGGGAGGAGAGTAGTATATTGGTAGTATATTGGAAAAGTATAAGTGTAGGCATTTTTGTTAGAATTTTTTTGTTCGACTTTGTCGAATTTTATTCAATTTTTGCTACTTCTTGTATATTTTTGTAGTTATTCTTGATCAACATAGCTAAATTCTCAAATGTGACTATTGCTAAGGTTTTATGTGCTAATGGGTCAAGTATGACATAGGTAAGTTTAAGGGTATCTCTCTGGTGAATAGTTGAAATTTTGTGATTTTTTACAATTTTTGATTAACTTTTTTAAGTATTGTAAATATTTTTTTGGCATTTTTTATGTAAATTAGTTCAACTATTAATTTTAGTTCTCCATATTTGAAAAATAAAGCATGCTTGTGTGGTCTTTAATTTTATTTTGGGTACTTATTTGTGAATAATGTTTAACTATACTCCGCTAGTATCATTACCTAGTAACCGGGAGTGTTCACCATAAGTATCGACATTCACGTCAAAAAGTGACGATAATTATGAGTATGTGATCCTTTAACAATAAAAGTTGAGTAACCTGATTCCTTCATTTGGCAGATGTCGAAATTCGCGTCAAAATGTTTGAATGGCTAAGAACTAAACTTTTTTCTCTAAAAAAGAAAAGAAAAGATGAGCTCATAGTGAAAAATGTGCAAGTATCAAGTATGTGGATAATTGTGTTAGCCTGCTGATCCATGAGTTTAATGTTGAGATTTTACTTAATAGTTGAACCGTTTGCTGACGAATTGATGAGAATATAAAGACCAAGGCCCATTCAAGCACATGAGAAATTGGAAGATTCAAGTGAAGATCAGTTGATTGCACGAATACTTGAGTTTAGTAGGATTATTTGATTTTCCTCGTTGATTTTGGTTATTTCTCGCTTTAGAAAGTTTAGGTAATTAAACTAGTTTAATTACGGCCCATTTGTTAGTAAGTGAGGCCCAAAATCTTCCTTAAGTATGTAGGGTAGTTTGGTCAATTTTTGGATTAGGGTTAATGCTTGTAAGGGCTATAAATAGCCCCACTTCCTCTTTGTTTTGACATCAATTTTTTGGCTATTAAATACAATTAGTGAGTTTTCACTTTCTCTTTGGCAAGAGAGTTTCCTTTGAATACTTGAGAATCTTCTCAAGTTATTCACCCAAACTTATCAATCGAGTATCTTCTTGATTGTGGCGTTCTACTACCTCCAATTTGGTTCGTTAATTCGAGTAGTTACGGGTTGAAATAATATCAAAATTGTTCGTGACTTCTAGAGATTAGTTGGGTCAAATTTCCGCTGCCTAAGCCATGGTGTTTTGGTTGTCTAGATCGGGGTTTCACATCAGTTGGTACCAGAGCTAGTCGACAACCACCATGTTATATCTTTTTTTTTTTGTTTATTTCGAGTCATATATGTTTATCCCAATCTGTTCGTTTGTTTAGAACCAAAAAAAAAAAAAAAAGAGTCACTGTTCACCGATACTGTTCATAGTTACTGTTTATCCGAATACAAATCTGTCCAGCCTTGTTGTTTGTGTTATCCAACTTGTTTACTTGGTTTTCAAATCTGGATTTTAGCAAAACTTGTTGGAATTTTGTGAATTTTGAAGAGAACTTACAATAATCTTGAGCTTCTTGCATTCTTGATCACAATCTTGAAATTTTTGAAGTTCCTGACAACTTCCTTGTAAGTTCTTGAAAGATCTTGGAGTTCTTGGTAGTTATTATTTGTGGACTTCCTTGTTTTGTGTCGTGGTTGATAGTTGTAGTCAAGAAAAAAAAAACAGAAAACAAAAATGAAAAGAAAAAAAAAGAAAAGAGGAATCGGTTGGCAAAAAAAAAAAAAAGGGAAAGGAAAGAAAGTGGCAACCGAATTGTTTTGAATAGGGAACCAAATTTGATTTGTGCAATCTTTCTTGGAGTAGAATTTGGAAGTTACCAAAAGTTGTTTCAAGAAGATTACCAAAGGTTGTTTCAAGAAGATTACCAAAAGTTGTTTCAAGAAGGTTACCAAAAGTTGTTCAAGAGGAAAAGGATTTTCAAAGGGTTTCCAAAAACTAACTTGTTTCCAAAATTAATTAGGAAACTAAGTAAAGCACTTGGATAACTCTTTGTACTCACTTGGACACTCTCTCTGCTACCTTTTAAGGAAACTTTCCCAAACTCTCTCATCCATTTTTTTTTGGAAACTTTCCTAAATTCTCTCATCCATTTCTTTTAGGAAACTTTTCTAAACTCTCTCATCCATTTCTTTTGAAAACTTTTCTAAAGTCTCCCATCTATTTTTAGGAAACTTTCCTAAATTCTCTCATACATTTTTAGGACCTTTCCTATATTCTCTCATCCACTTTAGGAAACTCTCCTATATTCTCTCATCCACTTTAGGAAACTCTCCTATATTCTCTTCCTAGATTTTAGGAACACTCTCCTACACTTTCTCCTATATTTTCTCCTATATTTTCTCCTAACTTTTAGGAACACTTCCCTACACTTTCTCCTACATCTCCGTGATTACTCTTGAGGAAGAAGTTGGTGACAATTATTTGGGCTTGAGCAGCATTTCTCAAACTACCTAACCCAACAGGTAAAGGTGTTTGGTAAGTCCATTAGAGCGCTTTGAGTGACATACACGGGGGTGAGTGATACACTAAGGGAGTGAGTGAGGCAGTTTCTACTAACTGTTTGTTGAGCCTTGCAGGTACTCTATAAACATGTCTCAAACTCATGCGACAAGTGACTCTTATGACATGAAACATGTTCTTGAAGCATTAACAGGCGCCATTGATCGCACGGCTCAGAGAATTGATACACTGGAGGATAAGGTGGAGCAATCAACCCTAGGCAAGAATGCCTCCAAGAGACAATCATACGTGGAGGAGTTAGGTGATTCGAACAATGAGGAGGACATGGCAGATGGAAACCGATTTCGGAATTATAAACGCATCCCTAATCAAGGGGATGATGAACTAAAGGGAATCAAGCTCAAAATTCCTACCTTCCCAGGCAAGTCGGACCCTGAAGCATATTTGGAATGGGAGAGGAAGATTGAGATGCTCTTTGACTGCAACCACTACTCAGAGTCCCAAAAAGTAAAGTTGGCAACCATTGAGTTCACTGAATACGTAGCCGTTTGGTGGGATCAGATTCGCACCAGACAAAGGAGAAATGAAGCACCACTCATTTGCACCTGGGAAGAACTCAAAAGGATCATGAGGAAGCGCTTCATACCAGCGTATTACCACAGGGATTTGCACCATAAATTGCAAACTCTCACCCAAGGTAGTATGACGGTTGAGGATTACTTCAAGGAGATGGAGATGGCCATGCTGCGGGCTGATGTTCGGGAGGATATAGAAGCAACCATGGCACGTTTCTTGAGAGGACTACACGCTGAAATTGCAGATGTTGTGGAGCTCCAACATTACCTTGACATGGATGAATTATTGGACAAAGCTATCAAGGTGGAAAGAAGGCTCAAGAGGAGGGGTATCCCCCATCAAAGCTCCAACGCCCAATCTGGAAATTGGAGAACTCCGCAGTATAAAGGCGAGATTACCCACACGAGCGAGCAAAAGTCCGCTAAGGCAAGTGGGGTTTCGAATGGAGCATGGGTGCCTGGTTCGTCATCTTCAAAACCGACCCAAAGGGCCGAATTTAAGGTTGATCTAGGGGCATCTAAACCTAGAAACCGCGACACTAAGTGCTTTAAGTGTCAAGGTTTCGGTCACATCGCGTCCCAATGCCCAAACCGAAGGACCATGCTCATGCTTCCAAGTGGTGAAGTGCTAACGGATGAGGAGGATGAGTATGAAGGCATGCCACCATTGGTTGAGGAAGAAGAGATAATTGCCCCTGACCAACCAGTTGGACTAGGCCTTGTTACAAGGTTGGCATTGAGTGCTCAACGCACAAATGAAGAAGAGCAGCGTACCAACATCTTCTATACCCGATGTCTAGTTAACGGGAAAGTGTGTAGCTTGATTATCGAAGGAGGAAGTTGTACCAATGTCGCCGGTGCCTTATTTGTCAAGAAGTTACACCTACCTGCCCAAGATCACCCTACACCATATAAGCCTCAATGGTTTAGTGATTGCGGCAAAGTGCGAGTGTCCAGGCGGGTTTCTGTGAAGTTTAACATTGGGAGATATGAGGATGAGTTGGTGTGTGACGTGGTTCCTATGCAAGCTGCCCATCTTATTCTTGGAAGACCTTGGCAATTTGATCGCGAGGTTACTTATGAAGGTCATTCCAACAAATACTCGTTCATGCATAAAGGGATAAGGATCATACTTGTTCCACTCTCACCTACACAAGTTCGAGAGGACCAAAATGTTTTACAGAGGGAATGGGAGTTGGATCGATTAGAAGGCAAGGAAAAGAAAGGGCGAACATTGATCCTGCTCGCTAAGCCTGAGGACAACATCGGGCACTGGGAGCTGGATCGTTCCACCTTGGTGGTGTTTAACGTGTTTTCATTTGTGCAGGTTGTTCGTGGTCAGATATCCTTCATCTTGCAGTGTGCAATACCCGTAACCATAGAGATCTGCGAAGAGAGTGTTGACCAAGTAATTCCAACCAACACTAGTCGAGTTACATTGGCCTTTGATGCAGTGTTTGCACGTCTTGATGCGTACAACTCGCAGCCCAACCAAACCTTGGTTCACCGGGCGTCCGCTCACGATCCACCCATAGGGTTGAGACGTCGCTTGTGTGACCATTGTCATGGAAATCTTGCTGTCCGCAACATGTATCTACCACCACCACGAGTTGTCCTTGTTCCACACAAGGATGTCATGATCATTCTTCGCTTAAGAAGGCGACATGCAGGCTGCTTGGTGACTATACACATGCTGTCATCACTTTTGTTTTGTAAGAGAGTCATGATTTGGGGACAAATCGCCTTTAAGAGGAGGGGAATGATGAGAATATAAAGACCAAGGCCCATTCAAGCACATGGGGAATTGGAAGATTCAAGTGAAGACCAGTTGATTGCACGAATACTTGAGTTTAGTAGGATTATTTGATTTTTCTCGTTGATTTTGGTTATTTCTCGCTTTAGAAAGTCTAGGTAATTAAGCTAGTTTAATTGCGGCCCATTTGTTAGTAAGTGAGGCCCAAAATCTTCCTTAAGTATGTAGGGTAGTTTGGTCAATTTTTGGATTAGGGTTAATGCTTGTAAGGGCTATAAATAGCCCCACTTCCTCTTTGTTTTGACATCAGTTTTTTGGCTATTAAATACAATTAGTGAGTTTTCACTTTCTTTTTGGCAAGAGAGTTTCCTTTGAATACTTGAGAATCTTCTCAAGTTATTCACCCGAACTTATCAATCGAGTATTTCCTTGATTGTGGCGTTCTACTACCTCCAATTTGGTTCGTTAATTCGAGTAGTTACGGGTTGAGATAATATCAAAATTGTTCGTGACTTCTAGGGAGTAGTTGGGTCAAATTTCCGCTGCCTAAGCCATGGTGTTTTGGTTGTCTAGATCGGGGTTTCACATCACGAATGTTGGTTGAATATTTTATATGTTTAGATTAGTTAGTCTGAAATTGGAAGATTTTTTTTATTTTAAAAGTTAACCGGAGAGATATCTCTTGGAAACTAGCCACTAATGCTTGACATGTATTTTGATTATATATTGGCAATGGGTAATTTGATTAATAGCCATTGTTTGAATTTGTTTGTTTGATTTGTTGTTTCTCATGTTTGAGAATAAGTATGATTTAGGTGTGAGGGGGGGGGAATTGATAGGGTGAAAAATTATTATTCAATTTATAATTATTTTTTTCTTGATTTTAGCTAAATATTATTTTAATTGATAGATTCTACTTATATTTGGTTAATGGTACCAATTTTAGGAAAATGAGCAAAATGTGATAAAAGGGGTAATTTTCCAAGAATTGATGTCAAATCCAAAGAAATCGGGATTCGCGCATGTTAGTTTCTCAATTCAAGTCGAACACTTACGGAGCATGTTTCCAAATACAGTTGGGGAACAATTTAGATTATCTTTAGTCAGTTTAGGAATTATCTTCTTCTTAGAAAAATTAGGAAATTTAATTTATTTTGAATGCTAGAAAATAGGAAGAAGGTCGAATTCCAGTTTGATTAATATCTCGGTCAGGGAACAATCTTGGGAGAGAATCGTGACTCCTTGTGGGGAAATGGCAGCTGCTTGGCTTTCTTTTCTTCTTAGTTAGTTTTCTTTGTCGATCGCTTATGAAAAGGTTCCAAATGAATTCGCGCGGTTTCTTTTCAATGATATGGGGCTAATTCTCTTTTCTAGTTGAGGAACAATGGAGAATTTGGTTCATCTAAAATTGTGAGACTGAATTGGTTATTTTTATTTCTTTTATTTACTGGTATTCGTATGTTATCTGATTTAATTTCTTATGGTTATTAATTTATTTGAATATCAAGGGCGTCTGATATTTAATTAATCTAATAACTTAAAATCAATTAGAGCAGTTAAATCTGTAATTGTTTAATCGTTTTAAATTAGTGGTGACTGGCATGATTGGGTTTGTGTCAGAGGAACATATGTGTTAATTTAAAATAACTCTCGTAGCATGTTATTTGGTTAGAACAGGGGTTCTCTAATTCTTAAGGCAATTGAAAAATTGAACTCTATAATCGTACCTAGTGTTATTTCTTGATTATGGGGGTGATTAATGGTCTTAACTTGATCACCGATATAGTAAGGAGAAATTGATTGTCATCGCGTGTTTGGCAATTATAACTTGTTTATCAGCGAATAAATGAGATTATCATGTTGGATCCTTAATCCATCATTGGACTTATATGTGAATAATTATGTATTGCAAACTGTCAATTAAGGTTAAATCCAATTAAAGTGATCAAATATAGTTTGAATTTAATGTATCTAATAGGATGTGGGCCTTTAATGTGTAGAGATTTAAGGGTTCCTATTTCTATGATGGGCTGAAATAGGGCTCCAAAAGGTAACAAAATGTTACCTATAAATAGGGTTATGGTCCCCAGGTCACAGGTATCTTTTTAGTTGTCGTATTTTCTAATACCACAGAATAACTCTTCCCTGATATCCCATCGTCAGGAAAGATACCAGATAGATACTAAAGGGCTCTCTCTAGGTTTGGCAAATACGTGTTGACCTGAAAGGCCACCCTAATATCCTTGGAGATTCATATGTCAGTTGTCGATATGAATCCAGGTACGTTTCTACTATTTTCCTGTTAATTTATTTTTTAATAATCGTCATATAGATTTTGGGTTTAATAGGTGATGGTTTTCACCAAAGATTAAATATAGATAACCACCCTAACAAGTGGTATCAGAGCCCTTTATGGTTGATTATTAGGAAATAATTTGGATTTAGTAATTTTGTGTTTAAGAATAATTATGTATGATATTTGTGAAGAATTGGCCAAGGAGATATTTGTTGAAACCATGACTGTTCAACTTTTCGTTTGTTATTCGGCTTCGGGTTTCATGCTTTTTATCGTATTTGTCATTTAAAAAAAAAAGGATTTAGTCATGCATTCGGTTTGCATGTTTTGGCAATTCAATTGATTCATAGTATTGATTTTATAGAATGAATGTGATCCCACCTTAGTCAAACTTGACTTGGCGATTGTTAACTTAGGTTGGCTTGAACTATTATGTTGCAAAAGTCATGGTAGGCCCCACATCTTACTTGCTTTGATGCTTCTGGTCGTATGTCAATCTTTGGTCGTATGTTTCGGCTTTGATGCTTCTCGTCGTACTTGCTGCATAACATAAAGTCCAGATAGTCCATGTTTCTCAAACAATATACTTAGGACCCGCATATTTATATGGTTTATGTTTTAAATCTTAGGTACACAATTTTCTTGTGTTGATTCAGCCGTGATTTATATTTTCCTTTTGACTTATTTCGGTGTATAAGAGAATAAACATGCATATATTTGTTTTAAGAAATTAGGGTTTCTTTAATTTGAGTAAACCCTAATAAAGATAAACAAGATATTTAAGCCCGACAAAAGTTCATATGTTTGGCCCATTAAATATATAGTTTTATAAAGTGCTTATGGTCTTCAAGAATATTTTGGGCTTGAATGATAAATTTGGGTCAAATTATGGATATGGACCTTTGGTCCAATAAGTCTTGATCCAATTTGATTGATTTGACCATGTTTGACCACGTTTTGACCAGAGTTAACCAAAGTTGACTTTGATCAAAATTTTTATTTAATTTGGATAATTTTAAATTTGAATATTGGTATGATTATATATATTTTGGAATAAATTAATTGAAATAATATGCCACCAAAATGACCTCTATTATGGAAATTAATTTATTTTATAATATAATTAGTTGGGAACTAGTAGTTTTATGAATATTGATCGACCCAAAGGAAGGTCAATATTTAATGAAATTACATGTGCACTTGTGGTAATAAATACGTGATAATTATTTAATTTTTTTTTACATGTGATTTATAAATTGGCCCAAAGAAAAATTTATTTTTGACATGTTATTATTATCAGTATTTATTATTGCACCAAGATATCACTTAGAAGTTAATATTTTTGTCCAAAGATAAAATATTAATGGAACCTCGGTATCTTGAGATGGGGTTACCTTTAGTTGAATTTATTATTATTTTTGGTTTATATGAGCATAGTTTTAATTATTTTATGTTTTCTGTTCAGTTGCAAATGATCTTACAAATATTACTTCCAACATCAATAATATTTCTATGCTGAATGACACAAATTTCAAGTACTTGAAAAAAAATCTCTTGATAGTACTTGGAGTAATGGATCTTGACCTTGCGTTAAGGATTGATTCTCCCCTACCTCTTACAGATCAGAGTAGCTCTGATGAAAAGAGAAATAATGAAAGGTGGGAGAGATCAAATCGCTTGTGTCTGATGATCATTAAAAAGGCCGTTCTAGAAGCATTCAGGAGAACAATATCAGAAGCGACTGTAACCACTAAAGAGTTCCTTCAAGACATTGAAAAAAAAGGTTTGTCAAGAACGAAAAGGCTGAAATTAGTACGCTCTTGACAAACCTAGTTTCAATGAAATATAGTGGTAAAGGCAATATCAGCGAGTACATCATGGAGATGTCTCACCTTGCTTCAAAATTGAATGCACTAAAATTGAAACTCTCTGAAGAGTTACTAGTGTATTTGATTTTAATATCTCTTCTTACACAATTTAGTCAATTTAAGGTGAGTTACAACTGTCAAAAGGAGACTTGGTCTCTAAATGAACTCATCTCACACTGTGTAAAGGAAGAGGAAAGGTTGAAACAAGAGCAGACAGAAAGCGCTCATCTGATATCAACCACTAATAATAAAAGTAAGGGATTTAAGAGAAAGAAGGAAAAAGGAGCTGCAGGTACAGCACCACAAAAGAAACAACAAAAGAAATCAGATGATCAGAGAAAGAATAGTTATTTCTTCTGTAGAGCTGAAGGGCATTAAAAGAAGTATTGCACCAACTATCACGCTTGACGTGCTAAAAAAGGTATGCTTCTTAATTTGATTTGTTCTGAAATTAATTTAACTTCGATTCCTAGACACACATGGTGGTTAGATTCTAGTGCAATAACTCACATCAGTGTATCTATGCAGGGTTGCCTGAATTGCCGAAAGCCTAATGATAATGAAAGATATATCTACGTGGGCGATGGCAAAACAGTTCAAGTTGAGGTAATTGTAGTTTTTAGATTATTATTAAAAATTGAATTTTATTTGAATTTCTATGAGACATTTGTTGTACCGTCTTTTAGATGGAATTTAATTTCTATTTCTGCTTTGGACAAATTTGATTATTTTTGTTCATTTGGAAATGGAAAATTTGAATTGTTTCATGATTATTTTTGTTCATTTGGAAATGGAAAATTTGAATAGTTTCATGGTTGGTTCTGGTTCTTTAATGCATTACGATAATCTATATTTAATTGATACAATTGTCTCATTTAATGAATCTCTGCATTTGAGTACTAGAGGAGTAAAGAGAAAATTAATCAATGAGAATTCAGCTGCATTATGGCACAAGAGATTGGGACATATCTCCAAACGGAGAATGGAAAGGCTTGTGTCAAATGAAATTATCGACCCCTTAAACTTTACAGATTTTGATGATTGCATTAACTGTATAAAGGGGAAACAAACCAATCAAAAGAGATTTGAAGCGAATAGGTCTTTAAACGTCTTAGAACTTATACATACGGATATTTGTGGATCAGTTTCTACATCTGCTTGGAATGGTCAATAATATTTTATAACGTTCATAGACGATTTTTCAAGATATGGCTACATATATCTCATTTCTGAAAAGTCACAATCACTGGACGTGTTCAAAAATTTTAAGACTGAAGTTGAGAATCAACTCAACAAAAGAATTAAAAGCATCAGATCTGACCGTGGTGGTGAGTACTATGGTAGATATGACGGTTCAGGTAAACAACGTCCAAGACCATTTGCTCAATACCTAAAGGAGTGAAGTATCGTCCCACAGTACACTATGCCGGGTTCACCCACTATGAATGGTGTAGCTGAAAGACGAAATAAAACACTTAAAGACATGGTAAGGAGTATGATATGTCATTCTACCTTACCAGAGTCACTCTGGGGTGAAACACTTAAGACTGCAACATATATCCTTAATAGAGTTCCAACTAAAGCAACTATCAAAATCCCTTATGAGGTTTGGACAGGGAAAAAACCCAGTTTAAAGCATATGTATGTTTGGGGGTGTCCAACTGAGGCAAGGCCTTACATGCCAAATGAAAAGAAACTGGACTCAAGAACGACTAGTTGTTATTTTATTGGATATTCTGAAAGATTTAGAGGTTGCAAGTTTTATGATCCCACAGTTAAATCAATTTTTGAGACAGGAAATGCTCGGTTCTGTGAGGATGTCGAGTTTGAGGGAGAAAATACAGTAAGGAACATTGTCTTTAAAGAGGAATATATTAATATTCCCACAGTTGTCATTGATCTTGTTCAGGAATAGGATCCTGAACAAGATCATGGCATAACAAATCAAGACAATGTCGAAAAATAAACTGTTATAGAAGTTCAAACTCTCCCTCTCTAAGAACCAGTGCTATTAAGAAAATCCACTAGAGAAAGGAGAAGTGCAGTGCTAGATGATTACATTATTTTTCTTCAAGAACATGAGGATGACATTGGATTGATGAAAGATGATCCAATCAACTTCCGTCAAGTCATGGAAAGTTCAAATTCTCAAAAGTGGATCGATGCCATGAATGAGAAGATTAAATCCATGAAGGACAATGATGTTTGGGATCTTGTCCCATTGCCAGAAGGTGCGAAACTCATTGATTGTAAATGGATATTTAAAATCAAGAGGGATTCGAAAGGCAATGTGGAAAGATACAAAGCTCGTCTTGTCGCTAAGGAATTTACACAAAAAGAAGGTATCGACTATAAAGAAACCTTCTCTCCGGTCTCTTTAAAGGACTATTTTAGAATTATTATGGCACTAGTGGCGCATTTCGATCTTGAGTTACATCAGATGGATGTAAAAACAGTGTTTCTAAATGGTAACATTGATGAGACGATTTATATGGTGCAACCAGAAAACTTTGTATCAGGAGATTCAAAAAATATGGTTTGCAAATTTAAAAAATTCATCTATGGGCTCAAACAAGCGTCTCGACATTGGTACTTCAAATTTCATCAAGTGATCATCTCATTTGATTTTGAGATGAATTTAGTAGATGATTGCATGTACCATAAGTTCTGTAGGAGTAAGTATATTTTTTTGGTATTGTATGTTGATGACATTTTGCTTGCCAGCAACGATATTGGTCTATTGCATGAAACCAAGAAATTTCTGACTAAGAATTTTTAGATGAAAGATATTGGTGATGCATCTTTTGTGCTAGATATACAAATACACCGAGATCGATCTCAGGGTATTTTAGAACTATCACAAAAGGGTTATATCGAAAAGGTTCTCAAAAGGTATGTCATGCAAAATTGTAAATCAAGTGACACTCCCGTGGCTAAAGGAGACAAATTTAGTCTTGAGTAGTGTTCTAAGAATGCTTTTGAGGAAAAAGAGATGCAAAAGATTCCTTATGCGTCAGCAGTAGGGAGTCTAATGTATGCTCAAGTATGTACGCGTCCAGATATTGCATACATTACTGGAATGTTGGGTAGATATTTGAGTAATCCTGGATTAAATCATTGAAAAGCAACCAAACGGATCTTACGATATCTACAGAAAACAAAGGATTACATGCTCACGTATCGGAAGTCAGATGAGTTAGAGATTATTGGGTATACTGATTCCGATTATGCTGGATGTCAAGATACTATGAAGTCAACGTCAGGCTATGTCTATTTGTTGGCTGGAGGTGCCATATCCTGGAAGAGTGCTAAACAGTCCATCATAGCATCTTCCACTATAGCTGCAGAGTTTATAACTTGTTATGAGGCATCCAATCAAGGAATTTGGCTGCGAAATTTTGTCACAAGATTACGTGTAGTGGATAGTATTGAACGACCACTCAAATTATTTTGTGACAATAAATCAGCAGTTTTATATTCCAATAATAACAGGAGCTCGACGAAATCTAAACATATAGATATCAAGTTCTTGGCTGTTAAAGAAAGAGTACAGAGTGAACAGTTATCGATAGAACATATCGGGACAAACTCCATGGTTGCGGATCCGCTTACTAAGGGATTGCCACCCAAAATGTTTCATGAGCATACTGCTCATATGGGTGTCGTGTTATTAAATGATGTACAGTTTTAGTGGGAGTTTGTCATTTTGAACGCTCTTATGATATTTTTCAGTTATTAAGGATTTAAGGATATTTTATGTATAAATAAAGTTTGGATTTATTTACACTCTGACTTTGGTATAGTTTGATTTCATGAAAATTTAAGGTGGACCAGTTGGAAATAGGCATGTTTTGATCACATTACATGAAATTTTCATGCTACACATCCACATCATGATTCATGTCATTCAATTGCATTGATATATGTGATCATTGATGGGTCGAGTTACGAAATTGTAACAAAGGCCTCTTTGATCCTATATTGGTGTAATTGATGGACCGAATTGGTTGCAAATACATTGTAATAATAACAGTAAAGTTGAGCTCATACGGTTAATTGCAAAACATAATTATAAGGTTACACATATAGTCCAAGTGGGAGATTGTTGGATCCTTAATCCAACATTGGACTTATATGTGAATAATTATGTATTGCAAACTGTCAATTAAGGTTAAATCCAATTAAAGTGATCAAATATAGTTTGAATTTAATGTATCTAATAGGATGTGGGCCTTTAATGTGTAGAGATTTAAGGGTTCCTATTTCTATGATGGGCTGAAATAGGGCTCCAAAAGGTAACAAAATGTTACCTATAAATAGGGTTATGGTCCCCAGGTCACAGGTATCTTTTTAGTTGTCGTATTTTCTAATACCACAGAATAACTCTTCCCTGATATCCCATCGTCAGGAAAGATATCAGATAGATACTAAAGGCCTCTCTCTAGGTTTGGCAAATACGTGTTGACCTGAAAGGCCACCCTAATATCCTTGGAGATTCATATGTCAGTTGTCGATATGAATCCAGGTACGTTTCTGCTATTTTCCTGTTAATTTATTTTTTAATAATCGTCATATAGATTTTGGGTTTAATAGGTGATGATTTTCACCAAAGATTAAATATAGATAACCACCCTAACATATCATTGTATCGATGATCAATTGAGTGAACCATTTCCAAAGTTAGTTCTTGGTTAGAGTTTGTTTATTATTAATTTAATTGTAATAAACTACCACTTAGTTTTTATTTGTTTATTTATTTTTCTTTGAGCTGTTTAGTTATCTCCATTTTTATAAAAATTTCCCCATACTTTGAACTCGAGGAGAGACGAATTTCTCGAATCCTTGTGGATTTGACCCTACTCACCACTGTATACAAAATTCATACTTTATTTGATTAAGTATTTATTATTGTACAGACTTGACACTTGTCAACCGTCGGAGCATAATGCCCCTAATTTACTTGCGAATTGAAGCAGAAAATGGAGAGAGTTGGTATTTTCATTGAACTACTCCCGTGTTCTTGCACTTGATGAAGATGAGATGACCGAGAAGGAAGTGTTTTGTGTTTTTCAGTAAAATCTTGGGGATTCTATGAAACGATGTCGATGAGACACAGTGCGGAGTTCTACCTAGATGACGTCACCCAACCCAACTTTATGACGTCATTCTACCCACTGCAAACTATCTGTTGTATTGGGTAGATTGAGTAGAATTTTATATTATTATTTTATCCTACGTGGCAGTGTGGTACCATGGGCCTTTTTTCTTATCTGATCAAGAAATTGGCCATAGACTGCTTTTGTAAAAGTGGCCCCCACACGCATACTGTATGTAATCAGGTGCTACGCGGTGCATCAATGATTGATCCACCTTAAATCATAGCCGTTCATTGTATTGGGTAGAACAAATCTCTACCGTCCATTTTTCGAATGAATGATGATGTGGCCCCCCTATCCACCGTCCACGTGTCTGTCCCCGAGCATCTTATAATATTATTGGCGAGCGTCGTACCCTTTCGCCACATATCCAATTCTTCTTATGACACGCATCAAGATTCTCGCCAATCAAACCAGGAACACGTGTCAGATTTTGAATTGGATGAGGGAAAAATTATCCCAACATATTCCTAATTTCTTAAACAGTGGTCTTTATAATATTATAAATGCAACTGAAATCGAAGACTTTCAACCTTCCTTGCGCAACACGCCCATTTTCTGGAAAATTAGTCAATACGCTGCATTTTGAATGATATAAGTGGCTTTGTGTAGGAGTGCGAGTGTGGCATCAGAAGAAATGGCAAACAAGAAGGACATGACAGGATGCGGCGTAGTAGCTATGTATTTGTATGTAGGTAGGGATTTAATGCAGCAGTACCACGTGTAATCAATACGCAATATCGAAATAAAAATACGTCAATCGATTTCATCTTGAAATAGAATGTGTACAAATTCGGAATCTGCTTCCTTGCAGTTAATCCAGACACATGGCAAGGAATTACACGCTAATTCTAGATTAATCGAACTTATGATATCGTAATTACATAGTTGGCTCATGACAAGAGCCCTAACCCTATTGAGATTCACGTCCTTCAATGATCAGGGAGTCCTAATCATAAGTCGTGCCCACATTTTGTTGAGGCAAAATTTCCTACGGAGGTTGTAATTTGCCTAAATTGACACCGACCAAGTGGTCGGAGCAATTTAGAGCGTTATGAAATTGAAGGGATCGTTCTGGAACTCCCAGGAATAACTTCCTTGTTACATCAAGGTTGAAAACATGGTGTCCCTTATTTCTTTCATTGCGGTGCAGCAGGCAACAAACACACGCGAACCTAATTCTCTTGGTTTGCGCCTTCTTCTTGGACATGTGGTGCCTAATTTTGATTTTTGGGGACGAATAGGAGCTCTTCAAGGAATTAGAATACGGCATTCTGCTTGGTCTAGTTGAGAATATCATTGTGATCTGGTGCACTTAAGTAGTCATGGTTGGAGGAATTAGGACCAGAATTGTAGAGCACGATTGTGTGAATTATAGATATTTAGAATTGAGGACCAATATGGTTGGGCCTTCTGTTATTATGATAATGGGCTTGATGTGAGGCCCATGTATATTTGAATTGGTCCAGTGAATCAAGAAGTTGAGAACGTTTTCGACAATAATGGATTGGGCCTATTACGAGGTCCAGACACATTTTAATTGGCCAAGTAGATCAAGAAGTTGATAGCATTTTCACCAAGAATGTATTGGGCCTAGTGCGAGGCCCAGACATATTTTAATTGGCCCAGTGGATCAAGAAGTTGAGAACATTTTCGTTGTGAATAGATTGGGTCTGGTGTAAGGTCCAATTACCATTTGATTGGGCCATCTGATAAAGAAATTAAGAATATGTTGGGCCACTGTATAAGTGGCCAAACATTTGATTAAATGGGTATCAATGGTTAACTCATTTATTTTCATATACAAAAAACTTAAGATATATATATTCATCTATTCATGAGTGAGTATGGATAAATTTAACTGAATGGGTTTGTTTGCCACCTATAATTAGAGCCAAAGAGTTTGTTACCTGAAGAAAAAAGGTGTTCATATACTCATGGATTGAAACTTAAAATCTCAAATAGTTATGGATTACAACATCATTTGTGCAGGTAACATCAGCACTAGCATTGTATTTAAGATTGCAAGATTTCTGTATGACAAACTAGGAGCACGGGATTTATTAGATAGAGAGAGGAGTGAAAAAGTGTAGAAAAAGAAGTGAGACCTTTTTTTAATCTTATCAATTTACATTTTAGTAGCATAGTCATAATTGTACAGTTAATTATTTTAATTTCTAGAGGGATTAGTTCAATTTTGCAGACAGATAGAGTTGGTCGAAATTAGTAAAAAGTAACTCTATGTTAACGTTCTCTTATTGCTTCTAATCTATGTAATATATAAGGAAACCTCTAATACTTTCACCAAAAATGAAAGGGGAAAAAAAGACATTGATTAATAAATGTGGTGATTAAACCATTTAGGTTTATCACTAGTTTAGCAGCCAAGAGAAAAAGGTACATAGGAATAATAGAAATTAGAGTCAATTTTATATATACTGACAGTGTATATATTATCACGGTTAAATACATAATACATATACAAAATTTGGGATTGAAATTTAAATTTGAATTATGTGTAATACATCTTGTGATGAAAATGCATATATTGTCAGTATGCAGAATATTAATCCATATAGACAATGAAGAAAGTTTTTCATGCAAGAGGTGTACATAAATAAGTGGGCTCTAGTAGAAAATAGTAGTTAAAAAAAAACAGGAATTAATCTTTCCTACATTGACAGTGTATCCACTGTCTACGTTGGATGAATGACAAATATGCAAAATTTGAATTTAAAATTCAACTTTGTACATATGTTATGGATCTAACGATAATAATATATACACTGCTAGTGTATATAAAATTTACTCAAAAAAAAAGTTCAGTTTGACATTAAAAATGTACTATTATATTCTTCAAATATGAACTTCCACGTACTATTGTTAGATAGCAATAGGAGCCAAATAGCATCTTAAGAAACTTTGCATTCCTTTTTTAAGTCTTTGTGCATTACGTACAAGAGTTACATTGAGCAATTAGGGCTGTGCGAAGATTTTTACTATGGCTCACTTCCGAGGGGAATTTGGTGATCCGTGGAGAAAACTTGCTCCTCGATCTACTAGAGTAGGTAAATGCTTGGCAGTTTCTTGGCGAGTGTTTGTAATGGCCGAGGAGCTGGAGGAGGCTTGCTTAAAGATCATGGAGGGAAGATTATTTGCGCTCTACAAGGAGTTCGGTGAAATTGATGCACTTACAGCTAAGAGCTTAGTGTTGTTGCATGGTCTTCGATTGTGTTCGTTGGAATATAGTGGAAGATTGCTTGTAGAAGTGGATTCGGAGAGTCTTGTCTCATTGGTTAATTCAGGGAGAATACCGAAATGGCCTTTGTGCAATTTTTTGCGAAGGATCCGTGCATTGCTTGAGGACTTGTAAGTTTTAGTAGTTCACATTTTTAGGGGAGCAAATGGTTCGGCAGATAAGTTGGCTGGGTCACGATTAAGGATAGAGTTGTACACTACATCTTTTACAAATCTTCCTGGGAAAACTAGAGCTGCAATTTTGTTAGACTGTAGGGAATTCTCAAATGTGCATATTCAAGTTGTAAAGGAGTAGTACTCCTACTTTATGGCTTTCTTTAATTCTGTATATGTTTTACTAGTTGTCATGAATAAAATTTTCCCCACCTGTGGACTGGATTTGCCACTAAAAAAAAAAAAGGAAGAAATCATAAACTGGTGAAACACTTAGGGACAATTGGAAGAAGCATTTTCCCTTTTTTTTCAAGCTTTCAATTTAATGGAGTACCATCGAGATTGAGATGCATTTATTTCTTCTAGATAAACATGCACCTTTCGTTATCCTAAAGTAATATTCTAGGACCTAGGGATAGGACATTGCTTTTACTAACAATCCTCCACATATTTCAATAGGTTCATCTTTTCATAAAATCTATTATCATGGGATAGAATGAATAAACTTTTACAAAGTTCATGAGCAACATTTCAACATAATTCCTCATTCTCTGTTTTATTGAATGATTTTATCATTCTACAGGTTAATGGCTTAAGATTGACTTGCAAGAAATGAGAACGTGGAACATATGGTGAAGTGAAAGTATAAGTAACTAATGATTTGAAAAATGTTCAAAAATTATTTTCATGAATATCATAGTACTAGTATTAAACGGAATTTAAGATAACAATAAATAGAAATCAAGAACACTAAAAAAAATATATAGTTTTGTTCTTGGTGCATACTTAAATGTTTTTGAGAAAAATCATGTGCAAACAAATTGCAAAATTTGTTTTTTCTTGGAAATTAAAATATTATGACAAAGGCAAATTACTTGTATATTGATTTTCTCTCTGGAGCTATTCCAATCTACTAGGCAAACAAATCTCAATCATTGATGGAGGCCATATTTTTAGTCTCTCACTTCTCACCAGTATGACCAAAAACCATATAGTTATGCAATTTAACAGTGCTTCTGATACACATTACAGAGACCAGCTAGAATTTACGAGATTTAATAATCATTTTTCTCCTTTTGAGGGGAAGAAACCATAAAAAAGGGCCATAAGAAATTACTGACCTCATGAAAATAATGACAAATAATTTCCTTTTTTTTTGGGCAAAGCCAATATCTTAATTGATTAACAGTAAAAAATTTGTATTGCACTCTTAAGTGTAACTTGTTAATCTCTGCCCTCAATCAACCAATGTGAAAAGACATTCAGTAGATTAAAATTATTCATGCCAGTAATAGTTCGAAAGATTTCAACTGTTGCGAGGCAGTTTACAAGTATTGCCCGTAAACAATAGTTTGAAAGGAGCTCAAATTTTTTTCAAAAAAAAAAAGGAGCTCAAATATTATAGGAAACTGTAGAAAATCTGAAAATGTGCAAAATGCAATGGATTTTCATGCCCTGCAACTTTTTTTTCTTTTCTGGTTTTTTAAAGGTTCTAGTGCCGCATAAAATAGGTTAAATTGGGCAAAATATAAAGTCACATATTTAGTTTACATCAAAAGTTCGGTAACGACTTTATATATATAGTATAGATACAAATATAGATAATATACAATCTTGACTCTTTATTTTGAGAAATTAGTTTCATAGTAAAAAATATTTGTCTAAAGGGGGTAAAGGTAAATTGCTAAACCATGAGGTAGTGACAGTCCTAACACAATAGGGTTTTTCCTTCCTTCCTTTCTTTCCTAAGTTCTGGCAACATTTATAGATGCTTTTAATTCTTAAGGCTTGCAAATGAGATTTGTAAAACACCCTTAGTCTGCTAAAGGGAAGATCTAAAAATTATATGGGGTTTATAGGTCTAAAAAAAAGCTCTTCGATGAGGTTATTTTCCCTCCCAAAAAGAGGAAGGCCAGATGTATGCGTGCACGAGCATCAAAAGCAGTTTGGTGTGTTTTGTGGCCAGCACAAATCCGTCAAAAAGAGGCGGCCGGCAGCTAAACTGATATTTCAGTGACCCATACAGCTCCTTTATGGCAGTGCTAATGCTACCGACGGGGATAAGGATTCAGTGAAATTGTATTTTATGTGATTTCTTCTAGTTATTATAGTTGTTTAAATTTTTAGTGTACAAATATATTATAATATTATATTTAATATATGTCAAATTTTTTATTTATGTATATTACTTTTATCCCGAATATAATATAACGTAATTATATATTAAATAATCTAAAAAGTATAATAATTGAATAGAATCGTATCAGACTCCAACCGCACTGATCCCTCACACCTACTAGTAGTGACTTCCAGCAATTGCAATATTGTACAATAAACATGGCCAATATGAATTTGCTTGCAAATTGGATAAATAGAAATGATTGTCAGACAATCATGGGTGCCGGCCAATGATCAGAGGAGGGTTCTTTGAGAACTCAAAGCAGGCACAATGTCTCGTATCAATTTTTATTAATCTCTTAAAAACAACTGTCTTCTGGCTCTTACTATTTCAATTAGAGCTTTTAACGAATCGAACTATTTGTGAACACGTTTGTGTTCGGCTAATTCGAATTCGAAAAAAGCTTTATCATTAATAAACGAATTGAGTTCGAACACAATATTAAGCTTATTTAATAATCGAGCTGAACATGAATCTATTCACGAATTATTCAAATTGTTTGTGAATACGTATATAATTATAAAATAAAAATAAAAATATTTAATATTATTAAATATATATTATATTTTTACTAAAAAAGTAATTATACATAAATTAGCATTATTTTTTAAAAATCAATAATTACAATTCGACATATTCTAACTAATGTATTATTTATTAAAAATACAATTAATCATCTTCAAAATCAAATTCGAACTTGAGTTTGAGTGCGAATTCGACTCATATAGTTTAACGAGCCAAGTTCGAGGTTGAACTCGAATATTTATACAAATAAACGAATTGAATTCAAACAATATTTGTAATTCGTTAATATTCGAGTCAAATTCGAACCTTGTTCGTATATTATACAAACAGAACTTGAACACCAAATATTCAGCTCTATTTGACTCGTTAAAACCTCTAATTTCAATCTATATCAATCTCTAGTATTATTAATTGATTCACCTAAAAGACAAATATAATCTAATACACACAGCTTACTACTCTGGGTAACCTAACATGCAAGTGTCAAGTCTCATTTCAACTAGTAGAATATAGAACGTTGTAACCTTTTACACTCTCTCTTGCAGTTAAAACTCATAATTGTAGAGACCCACAAACGTAACCCATAACCCAAAAGGACCAAAACATAGACCTAGAATTTTTTTTTAAAATTTTTTTACGTTTTTTTTGTGTTTTTTGTGAACATAATTTTCAAAAGGACCAAAACATAGACCTAGAAAAACAGCCTTGTTTGGATTGAGATTTTTCCTCAAAAATTTTTACGTATTTTGTAAATATAATTTTTAATTACTTTTTTATCTCACATATATCAAATTATTTTAGTACATTTTTTTTTAAAAAATAAAAGCTATAGAAAATAGCAATCCAAATAGACTAGCGAAATGTAAATTTCGAATTGTCCGTAATACGAGTCTTGATTAGAATTCCTTCCTTTCGGCCTACTCTGATTTGGGCCTAGATTTAGTTCTATCTCACTTAAATAGGAACAATCATAGTTTAATAATTCCAGTACAAATTCTGACATTTATCTGCAACAAAGAAAAACACAATTTACTTATTTCAGCCCAAATAATGTCAAATTTGGGATGAACTGTTATACCCTGCGTGTTCCTATTGAAGTTGCATACAAGTAAATCCAGGCCCAAACCATAGTTGGCCTAAATGAATTCTAATCAAGCCACATATTGTGGGCAATTCTTCGCATGCTTTTTAGGTCTATATGGAAGGTTTTTGGTCCATACGAAAGTTTTTGGTCCATTTGGATTATGGGTTTTCTACAATTATGAATTTTTCTTTTTTGATCATTACAATTATGAGTTTTAATTGCAAGAGTGAATGTCAAAAGTTGCATCTTCCTATATTTGTTTGTATACATAATGCACGAGTGTTGGGTTTGGTATTAAAAATTTAAAATATTTTGTCATTATTCGTTATTCCTATTTTTTTTTTTTTTTTTTTTTTTTTTTTCGACATTGGGGTGTCCGGGTCAAGACCCGAAGGCGGCCCGACTAATCCCCAGCGGCCCGAGAGGAGAGGCCCCATCCCCCCAAGCACGGTAACCCTGCACGACTCGAACCCCTGGCAAGCGCTCCTAAGGAGGCGTGCGCTGCCAGATGAGCTGCCCAGGAGGGGCCGTTATTCCTATTTCACTACACAACAATCTCAAGTTCCATCCCCCTATGTTTAGGGAACTACCTTGTAACCAACTCAACTTCTATATCCCCAGATTTGGGCAACTGCTGCTACCATACTCTGCTTATCTAAGTTTTCCTGGATCGCCATCTTCAATTTGAAATAAAAAAACTAAAAAAAATTAGCTTCACAAAAGATTAATACAAAACTGGTTTTGGTGGTTTCAAGGAGAACACAAACCGACTATGGAGCAAAGTTCATTCTTTGTTGTCAATTCTAGGATGCAATTTGGGTTGGACTTCTTATGTTTAAAAAAGCCGCATCCTTCACATTCCAACGTATGTATGGGTACTTTGTTTTTATTACAATTTCCTTTTGCACACTTCAATAGTACTTGCTAAGTTTTCGAGTCGCATGTGTTTGTTAACTTGAGGATGTTTTGTTTAATTGTGGGATATTGTTGGCTTGATGAATTTTAACAATCTGTACTTCACAGAGAATTCCTCTTTTGCGCATTTTTTTTCCCTTTTTTTTTTTTATAACTTTGAAAATGTACTGTTGAATAGTGTGTGCATATGCATATTTCTCGAACCATCATTCATAAAGAATGAGCCTTTAAAAGGATCTGTATTATTAGGATATCATTTTTTTCGTGTATCATATTTTACGAAATGCGCATGCATTGAGTGTGTCTCGACTACTAGTACATATAAATGCTAAAACAATACAATAATTGTACATAATTTTTACTCAAGAATCCTACCATAATTTCAAAATTTTTGTAAAGTGCTAATTCATGCCATAAAATGTTCAAATGGAAGATCTCAATCTCGAATTGTATCATGCAATTTTCCATTACCGTTGTGGAGAGCCTAATGGGTAAGTAAGCCAATTTGAGACCATGGCCTTTTGTCACTGAATTCAACATTCATCCATGCAATATTTAGTCGTTTTGTTCACAGGAATTGTTTTATCTAGTGAACTAATGAAGTGAAGAGTTGATAGAAAGTCATTAAGTTGATACAACGTTTCACTTTTAACCGTTAGATTCCGTTTCACTTGGGTTAGAAAAAACCTAGAGATTTAACTAGTAAGTTGTACACTCAAGTGAAATTAAAGTTCAAATCTTATTACCAATTTTGGTGTGTGACTGAGTAGATCTGAGATTGGATCCACTAATTGTAAAGTGTAAACCCCGAACGAAGCTCGTGTGTGCTTCAACCTCAGAATGGGAAAATCTTCTTGTCTTGATTTTATGTTCCGGATTACTTAAATAAAGAAGAAAAAGGTCCTCAAAATCGTAGTGTTGAACTTTTTTTAATGTGAAGTATGCCATACAGATGGGTGCCCTGTGGAAAACTGGCAGAGCCCACAATGATTGACATAATCTCTTTCTTTTTTCTTAACACAATCGACTCATGTACAATGCAGAATAAGCTTTGTCAGCATATTTTCCTGGTCAAAATTTAAATGCCCGCGCAAATGTGACAAGACTTCTCATCTTAGATCAATTTGGCATGGCCTTTGATTTGATTTGAGAAACATAATTTTTACTACTTTATAAAAAAAAAATTACGCATTAAATATTGAAATTTGGAAATAGCGAGTGAAAGAGTATAACATTAAAAAAAAAAAAGAAAAATAATGAATACCTATAAGCTCTTCACTACTTTTCCTTGGGATGCAGAGGAACAGAACATGCCATTTTAGTGCACCCCTGTGTATGATTTCAGCCGAAGCATCATAGCTAGAAAATGCAGACTAATATTTTTATTGTTGTATATCATTTTCTTCAATGTTGGATTAAGTTTCATGGTTACCTCATGGAGCGACAGCGAAGGGGAATCCGGTGAAAAACAACCCTGCCAGTGTCTTTCCACCAAGAAAGCTCTCTTTGGTTCTCATTAAGCTTGTGAATTGCAAATTCTAGAGCTGATTCAAGCTCTCTAATTCTCTCTTCCTGCCTCACTTCTTGAAGTTCATGCAATCTTCTTTCGAGCTCTCTTGGAGAAACTCCGTGGTAATATTCGAGGTTACCTATCTCAGGCTGTTCAAATACTTCCCCAAAATTTGTAATCTGGCTTTCTTCAGGTGCAGAGTCTTCAACAACTATCTGCAATTATAAGGCCTTAGAAATTAAGAAGAGAAAATAGAATGTTATTTCTTCGAAATTGAGAAACTTGAAAGAGTTTTTTATTCACCGTACAATTCTGATATAGACTAGGTCTATATGTACCATGTCTGAAAAAAAAAAAAAAAAGAGGATCTCATGTGAACCACAATTTTTTTGAGATGGTTCCTGATGACCGTCATCAATAATAAAGGGAATTTTTTGGTACAGTACTTTCCATGATTCTTGTCGGGGTAAATCAGCATAACTTCAGTATCCAACTGCAATTGGAGATTTTGTAATTCAGCTTCAAGTTCTGCCTCAAGCTGGTCCATCTCCACCATTTTCCCTTCTCTATTCATTTTCCCGTTACAACTGCTTGAAGTGATATCTGATCCTGAATATTCTTGTTCCCAAGAAGAAGATGGACAATCTTGGAGAGAAACATGCTCTATAATGGCATGACTAGAATCTTCTTGGAGAGAACCATGGTCTGTAATAGCATACTCAGAAACTTCTTGGGCTTTAGATGAGGTTTGAGAAGTTTCAATATTTGTACCTGCCACTTCGTTTTGATGTTGCCTTTTGACATTTTGGAGCAGTGTTTCAATTTGTTTGGATAACTCTATTTTACTCGTAGCCATGAGATAAATTAGCGCAAATCCAACTCCCAAGCTGAAAGAGGCCTCTTTTCTTTGTTCCCCTGAAATGTTGATTGAATATGTGTAACTTGCAAAAGGGTGTGAGGGTGGCAAAAGAAAAAAACCATGAGCCCCCCTAAATTGGCATGGCTTTCTCTTTATATATTAACCAACTTTATCAAATTTCCAATCTTTAAAACCATTTTGATAGTAGTGATAATGGTTATTAAATTGGCACTGTCCATTGAACATCACTCATGAAATGGGTAGGTTTGGACAACTTCCTCCATGCTAAATTGCACAAGGTGGAAAGCAAACTGGGCTCTTGCATGCCCGACTAAGTGCATATGTTTTACCATTGTAATATAAATCAAACTATTGTTTAAAAAAGTGACCATTTTGAAATTAGCAATGAGTAGTAGTCTGGTTTCCTAATATCAATGAAAGTATCCATAACGCATGAAAGCAACATCGTCATTCTTTAAGAGTATATACATATCATGATAAGTATCCATATTAAAATTTTTGACATGGTGTCAATAGTTTATTAGCAGTGTGACTGGATATTGAACAAGATATTACTCGATCAAATTTTCGCCAAACAGAAGTGTGAAAGACAAATATAGTCATTTAGCTAATCATAACTGGTAAATTTCGAAGTAACGTATCTAAACAGATGAATGGAATTTCAAATACAATAAAAATTTTTAAAAAGTACTCTAAAAGGTAATCTAAAAATTAGTTTAAAATTTTTTTTAAAAATTTTAAAAAATATCTAAAAATATATTCTAGAAACTCTTCTACTCTTAAATATCTCAAAATATTTTCTGAAAATATCTCAAAATATAATCTAAAAACTCTGCTACAGCAAAATTTTTTTAAAAACACCCCAAAAAACAGCTAATCCAAACGGAGACGTAGTTTCTACGAGCAAATGCTGTTAATGGGTATAATTAAGTAAACCGAGTTGACATGAGTTTGTAAAAATATGTGTTAAATCATAGTAACATGTCCAATTGCTATCATCCGATCCCATAATCAGAAGACTGCATTCAAGAGTTTGGACTCCATTACCTGATACTTCCTGGGCAGAATTAGATGATGATTTCTCATGCAAGCACTCAAGTGCAACTTCATCGTCTGAATCTTCGTCACGAAACTCCACCCCATCAACGTCCTTTCCATTTCTTGATTTTTCCAAATTGAACCAGGATGAAATAATTGACCAAGGGGAAAAACAGGTAAAGATTCTGCAGTTTTCCCTCCTTTTTCTCCGCCGACAGGTCGTGATAGCGGCTGTAAAGGAGTTATTGCTGCAACCCTTTTGGACCATTCTGGTATAGATAATAGATGCCAAAAATGATTTTGATCAGAAGCGAATATTCAAGAAGACGAGACAAATTTCATGCACTTCTCGTGAATTTGTGCTCGAATTTATATCGATTAAAGAGAGACGTGGAGAATGTTTATCCCTATGTGTATTTATAGCGGAGAAAGCGACTGTTGAATGTGATCATCCCGAAGTGAGAATGACAGTTCGAAGAAGTAATATTGCTGCAGTCTGTTCAAATGCTTAAAAAGTGGAGGGAAAAGTTTAAATGGAAATGAGTGCACAATCTTCAATATCTCTCTCATTATTCAACAAAAGCATGCTTCTTCACTAAAACCTCTATAAAATAATTAATAATTTAAATATTAGTTATTATTCATATTATCCCTTTTAAATAATAATTTTTCGGTTCTAATTTGGGCCAACGAGTTAAATTAATAATTTAAATAAAATAATAAGATAATATTTTTTTTGAAAACTTTACATAACCCTTTGGTTACATTCATATCATAAATTAATAATTTACTAAGTTACATATTATATTTTCCTAAATATGAGTCCATTGTTGCTTGTTTTTCATAAAATTTAAAATCTACCTAAATATCATCGCTAATTTTTCTTAGTACATCTAAAAATTTGAATTCTCATATTTGGCATATCTTGGAGAAACTACATGTCTAAGTGCAGAGGCCCGGGCTCTTCTTATTGGCATTCAAACATGCATACATAGGGGTTTTGAGAATCTCTATATTCAATCGGATTCTTTGGTATTAATTGGAATTCTTCAGAAACGTATTCACTGCCCTTGGAAGATTCGACGAGAGATTAGGCAGATTTGGTAGTTCGTGGAAGATCCTGATCGTTTTTCACATTGTTATAGGGAAGCTAACACAGTAGCTGATGCATTGTCCAATGTGGGCATCTCCCATCCAGAGCATCAACTCAAGTTATACGACTCCTTCCACATGTTCCCAACTATGGCTCATGGAGCAATTCGCCTCGACAGATTAGGGATGCCTTCAATTCGAAAAATTAAGCGTATGAAGGGCTGAGGATAAAGGAGAATTGGAGCTATTTTGCTTTTCAACTAAGCACCAAACATTTCTGGTTCATTTGTTGTCTTTATAGTTCAATCCTGTACTTCAAAATGATGTTTCTCTGTGTGTAACATTTATTCTCATCAATAAAAGACTACAAATTTAAAAAAGAAGAAGAAGAAGAAGAAGAGTTATTGATGCTTTGAGTGCCTCTTTCTGCATATAGGTTCCAAAGCTACTGTATCATAACACAATTTCTTCTAAATTTGAGACCTTTGAACTTGTATCATTTTCATTCGACTGATCCAATAAATAATTTACAACCATTTTGTTACAATAGACTAAATCATTGACTATTGTATTAAATTTATTAATATCTTCTTAATCCAAGTTCTTTGAGGCTATTTTTTCCACGGAACTTTAGTTGATTAAATGAGTATTTCTTTGAATTGTATGTACGCTTGACAAATTAATAAATTATTAGTTTATTGCTTGATTAAAATTAATAAAATTTGTATGATTCCAAAGTTATTAATCTGTAGAGGTTTTACTGTACAATGGATATTTTGTCTCCATCATTAGTGGCTTTTTGTATCTAATTAGTGATGCATAAATTCATCGTTTGCCTCCCTTGTTAGTAATGTTAATAGAAGGGAGATGATATTAGCACTCCAAATTGACTTCTTGCATTCCGATCCCACTTTTCATATAATTTTATGATAAAATTACCTCTTAATAAAAAAAAAACCAAGCAAATAGTATATAGAAGTTTTAATGAACTAAACTATTTGCAAACAAATTCGTATTCAATTTAATCGCATTAAAAAAAAGCTCGATTGTATAATAAGCGAATTAAGTTCAAACATAATATTAGAATCGTTTAATAATCAAACCGAATACAAATATATTCGTAAATTACTAGAATATATTTGTGAACACGAATATAATTATAAATAATAAGTAATTATAATCATTATTAAATATAGGGTTATATATCTTGTATTTTCCTCAACAAGTAGTTATATATAAGAATTAGTGTTATTTGTTTTCTAAAAAATACAATTAAAATTGTTTAGAATCATGTATTATTTAAAAAAAAAACAAAATTAAATCATTTTCAAATTTCAAATTCAAGTTTGAGTTCTAGTTTGCCTCATTTAATTTAACAAGTTGAGTTCGATTTCAAACTTGAATATATAAATTAATAAATTGAATTCGATCAATACTTATAGTTTATTTAATATTTGATCAACCTTAAATCCTGTTCATATAATAAACGCAATGTTAAATGCTCTACTAAAATCACCACTCTTCAACCCCAGCATGCACATAATAGCAACAAAAAGCCACCACTGCCCAGAATCACACCCCAAAGAATTCTACAAACATGCACCTTCCCTGAGCAGTAGCCACCGATATTAAACCTTCCCCTTTTTCACACGCCTGCTTCCCCCATCCTCTCCTCCCCTCCCTTAACTCAACCTTCTGGCTAGGCTATCAACTCATCTACCCACAAACACACTCCAAAAGGGCATTAAAAACCATCATCTTTTCCCTCTAGGCCTCTATCAATCACGATAAGACCACCTCTGGATAAATCTAAAGCCCTCATCATTGAGCTCCATACAAGTGTCGATTTGCCTAAATCTTTAGACCGATTTAAGGGTAGGCAATTCCGTATTTTATGAGTCCATAAGTTGGAATTTTGTCATTCTTTGTACGGATTGAAAAGTGGTATTGGAGAAGAATAAGAACTGCAATGGTTCTGGGGGTTTGCTGGTGAGAGATCAGAGAAAGAAAATAATGGGTAAAATTATTTACGGGATGGGTTGGGATTTCTAAACGAGAAGCAAGCAATGAGAAGATGGGTAATTGTCTTTTAAGTTTGATAAAACACATCCTTGGAGTGCCTAAGGTCAAATGTGACGTGCGAATTAATGAGTCTGTTTGACACTCAAGTTTTTGTCATGTTTTTAATAGACAAATTTTTTTTTTTTTACAACTCTATCTTATATTAACCTCTAAATATATTTCAAAAATTTTAATATACACACCCCAAAATATCAAAAAACACACAAATTTTTTCTTTTTTCTCCTTCTTTTCTTCCTCCTCTCTCACTTCAACCTATTCCTATTGGCCGGGGCCCCATTGATGCCAATGCTGATGACCTGCTTTTTTTCTTTTCTTCTCCTTTCTCCTCCTCTCCCTCCTCCTTCCTTTCTACTCTCTTCTCCACTTCCTCTCCCTTCTCCCCATCCCCTCCCCCTCCCCCATTCAGCCAATCAAACTGATCAATTCAATTTTCAAAACACTGGTGCGAATACCATTTGCCTAATAGACTAACTTGAAACTAGAATCCCTAGAAAACATTTAGTCCTAACTAAATACGATTAAAACTCTATATCGTCTTGATATTAGCTTTTCTATTCTTCTTTCATAATGGTTTGTGTCCTTGTATACAACGGCACATCTACCAACTTTAGTCTATTGGAAATTGCTTAATAGATCTGGTGCAAAACCATAGAGCCCTATAATTAAATTCCTCTAGACAGATGGATTTCACTTAGAAAAGTGACCAGAATAATCCACAATTAGTTGTTTTGATTGAAAGAATGACTAAAGTAATACTCAATTAGAAGTGTAAAGAATTCAGCTTAAAAATTAGACTAGTAATTAGCTTAGTTACCACTTCTTCACTTTGCTCTACAATTTTGAAAGTAATATTTCATCAACTGTTTAAAATTTTCACAAGGAAAATGGTTATCTTTTTTTTTTGGGTAAATTCCACTTTACCCCCTTGTGGTTTAGCGTTTTTTCACATAACCCCCCAGTGGTTTCAAAAGCTATACATAACCCCCTTATGGTTTGGATTAAAGTGTCAAAGTGGCGGAAATGATCATTCATAACGGCGTCATGTAAAATGTCAAAATTACCCTTATGTAAAGTTGAAAATTATTTATTAACCAATGGGGGTTATGTGTATATTTTAAAAATCATAAGGGGGTTATATGGTAAAGTACTAAACCATAAGGGGGTTATATGGTAAAATATAAAAAGCATACGGGGTTAATGTGTCATGTATTTATAAGGGTAATTTCGACATTTTTAAAAGTTCCGTTACGAGTGACTATTTCCGTCACTTTGACACTTTAATCCAAACCATGAGGGGGTTATGTATAGCTTTTGAAACCATAGGGGGGTTATGTAAAAAAAGGGTAAACTACAGGGGGGTAAAATGTAATTTGCCCTTTTTTTTTCCTCAATGACAATTATCTAATCTACTCCTGTTTCTACTCTAAGAAGAGTCTAAAGAGATTTATATGGGAGTTGAGGGGTGAATCACCAGACCAGATAAGTGTACTACGAATAAGTGCTCCCATTGAATTTTTTATAAATGAGAAGTACTATATTTCTTATGTGATGCACAAGGAAAATGGTTATCAATTGCCACGAATTAAAATAGATAATAATTGATGTAGATACTAAATTGCAGATATTAGCGCTCCACAAATGTCCTTTCGTGCTCCACTTTTACATTTTCTCATCTGAGAGAACAATTATGCCCTTTGAATTTTTGGGCCCTCTCAATCAGTTAACTGATTCATCCGATCTGCATAATGCAAAAAACCAAATGTCCACTTTAGTGGATCTGAATATAGATCACAAAATGACTGATCCAATTTTTGTGGGTTGGATCAACATTTTAATTAATGGACCTGATATCGTATACCCCTATTACCACCCATGCCTGTCGAATACTCCTCTCTTACACATCAATATAAAAAACATAAGAGAAAGTTCTCTCCAATAACCCACTTAAGAAAATTTCCCACCTTCGAAATGTGCACTCCTCTTTAGGGTTACAAATGAATCGAGTTGCTCGCGAGCTGATTGTGAGCGGTTCGAGTACAAGCTCGATTTAAGCTCGGTCAACATTGAGCTCGAGTTGATGAAATCGAATTTGTCGCGCCCCATTTTTTGATAAATAAATAAAATGGTTTAAAAAATGTATTTTTTGATTCAATTTGTGACTGGAAAATGAATTGTGATTTAAAAGAAAAATGGGTCTAAATGGGGGTTTGAAAATGCGACGATTTGACCCAAAATTATAGTTTAAAAAGGGTTTTTTGAAAAAATGGGAGTCGCCACTTGGTAATGAGTTAAGGTGTACCAAGTCACCTAAAAATGAATTTTTTAGGAAAAAGTTGTAAGAAACCCCTTTTAAACGATTCCTAGTCCACGTAAACCAATGAAAAAGGTTCGGGAGTCACATTTGACGAAGGGGAAGGCAAGGATAAAAATCCAAGGCACCCCTTCGACCTAGCCAAGGCTAGTTGCGTGATTTAATCAAAGATTTTCTTGTTTTAACCAAAGAATTTATTACATTTGGATGTGCTACATGCATACAAAACCCTAGATCTAGGGGTATTGGGGGAAATTTCTCTTCAAAGGTTGAGTGGTGCCAATCACATTAGTTGTGAAGCCCAATAACGATTCGTTGAAGAAGTCACGAATAATGCGAGTGGGATGCAAATGAATGGAATGCATGTATGCAATGTGAGGACATGAGTTTGAAAAAGTAATAAAAAACAATAAATATGTAAATGAACATGTGCACGTGAGTGGGCAAGGTACGGTATGTGAAACGATAATATGAAGTGCATGTGTGCAAGTGATGATAAAAGTGTTCGTGTGCAAGTGAAGAAACATAAAGGTGCACGTGTGCAAAATGGAACAAAAGTGTTCGTGTGCAAGTGAAGAAACATAAAGGTGCACGTGTGCAAAATGGAACAAAAGTGTTCGTGTGCAAGTGAAGGGATAAAAGGTGTATGTGTGCAAATGGAATGAAAAGTGAAAGTGTAATGATAGAGTGGATTTAGAATGCATGAGCCTAGAGAATGCATGCATATTGGGTACGGGGAGACCTAAATCGTGACTCAATTTACCCTTTTATAGAGGGAATACAAGCGTGCTAAGGCTTAGAAAAAGCCACACTCGTCTATATCCCATATTTAAGGGGACTCTCAAGCAAATGAACCCTATAACTAGCATGAAATGCAAAAATCCTAAAATGGAGGGAAAAGGGGGTCGAGGGGCATGCAAAATGATAAAACTAAAAGAATGCATGACATGAAATGAACATGCAAACATGTACTAACGAGGGGAAATCCCTAAGGGTCTAGCGTTGGACTAGCCCATTCTATGAATTCCGACTAGCGTTGGACTAGCGGAAACGTACATTCACCCATCACATTCATTCATGGCTATGGAAAGCGAGTAGACATGCCAAACACTCATAAACACATAGCACATAACATCTAGCATGCTCGACTAGATGCAAGGCCCTAACAAAGCAAATTAACACGTAGCAACTAAGCATGCAAGACACATAATACAATTAAAACTCTAACTATTACATTTGCTAGCTAGGCACATGACTTTGATAGGTTTTCATTGAATGCTCCTCTAAACCCTATCTATTACAAGCCAAGAGGTGTACACATACCCCATTAAGAATAAATTAAATAGAAAGCAAAAGTAAATGACATAAATAAAAGAAATTAAAGAAAGGCTAGGAAAGCAAAGTAGACATGTATTTCTCACGTAGCACGTTGGTCCACATAAGAGTGACGGAAAAAAAGATAAAAGAAATTATACCTCCCTTGAAATTAAGCTCTAATGGAGTGAAATCAACTTAATTATCCTCCAAAATAAAAGAAATGGTCAAGGTACCAATTTATTTGGCAAATAATAACAAAGGATAAAAAATAAACATGAATTTGAATCAATTAAATCATGTCAACAAACCACATTTAAGAAGTCAAAAGAAGAAAGGACTTGATTGCAAAAATTAATAAAGTCTTGGGGTCAAAATTAAAGAAAAATAAAGTTCAGGGACTCATTTGCAATTAAAGTAAGGACCGAATTGAATGAAATTGAAGACATCCAGGGCCACAGTATAGTTAAGGAAAAGTCCGAGGACTGATTTGCAAATTCATTCTCTGATTTCTTAGTGGATCAAGCTACTGGGCTATTCTGTTCATTTCTTGGGCCAAAAACCCTTACCAGCCCACGGAAGTCCAAAACAAATGGAAATGGGCCATCTTATTTATTTATTTGGGCCAAAACCTCCCTAGCCCAACAGAAATCCAAGCAAAACAAATGGGCTAGTCTAATATTCTGATCCCAAGAACGATCCAATTAAATTAATCACAAACCCAATTCTAAAACCCAACCAAAGGTGTTGGGCTCTATCTTCCTAAACCCAAGTCAGAAACCCAACAAAATAAACCAAATCCACTTCCTTGAGCCCAAACAAAATAACCCCTTAATCCAAAACACTTATTTCACTAAACTCAACAAGATAAACAAATCCACAAAATTATTAACCCACAATTATAATCTAACATCAAGAATTAATGTATCCAAAGGACTATTTAAACATTAAAAGATGATTACAATCTAAAAGAGTGAAATGAATTCAACTTTTCGATTCTTTGGGCTATGTCAGAATAAGAGGGAAACTTGAGAGGTTCAATCACAACAAAATAAGGACCCAATGGAAACAATTAAAGAAGTTAAAGGGGCCAATTTGATGGATTTGTCAATTGTTTGGGCCATAGTGGATCAAGGGGAAACCTGGGGGTTAAACTGTAATTTTATGAAGAATTTCATGCAACCTTCGAATGCAATCCGCGGTTCCTGGGTTTCTGAATGCCAAATCTTTTGTTCAAACGCAACTCATGACTGAACCATCTGAACTTGAACCAAAGTGAAAAAAACGAGCACCAAAATTCTTTTCATTCTTTTAACCTTGTTTAAATAAGCAAATTCAGAAAAAACAGATCATGTAAATTCTGGCAAATTGCTGCAACAAGCACGGAAGCTTCCTCCTACTTTTGACCAAGTTTTAGCTTTATAAAACTCAATGGTAATTTGCTCATAGGGAGAGGGAAGTGAGGGCGAGAATCCAAACTATCGGGAGACTATAGAAGACAGCAAATGAGCAACATAAAAACAAACGAATTTCCGCCCCATGCATTTGGAGGAATGAAAATCAACATGATAAAATGTTCATCGACCCAACTAACAAACACCCACTGGCTAGAGTCTCCTCCGTATGTATACATATAAACGCTGAAAATCTCTTCACTTTGGTTCAAGATTTTGGTTTAGGCATTTTAGCAAACAACAAATAGGCATTAAAATCCTATCAGATTTTTTGCTCAAATTGAGGCATAACTAACCCAGAAATTTGTCAGAAAACAAAACAGAATATCCCAACCAATCCATAAAGCATGCTCGGTCAAAATTGTGGACAATCCACAAAGAAATTCAAGAAATGAACTTGAACAGGGAAATGAATTTCAAAGAAAAAGGATCTCTTACCGCATATATTTTCTTGGCGAAAATTTGCCAATGGCGGTGGACTCCGACGAGGTGGGGTGGCGGCTCCTCGCCAGTACAGCAGCTTCGGCTGCTCTGTTTTTCGCAGCCTCTGTTTCTCTTTCGCTTCCCAGCCGCCTGAAGCTTTTTCCTCTGTTTTGCAGCATTCTAGATCTCTCCATTTTTCCTTCCTCCGTTGTCACTCTCCATGTCCTCTCCTTCGGCTGCTGTTTTCAGTCGAAGCATAACTCCCTTTCACCCCCTCTCCTTTTGCCGAAGACCCCCTTTTCCATTTGCTCTACCTTTCTCAGCCGTAAGACCCGCAAGACTTCCCCTCTGATTTTTCCTTCGGTTGCCCTTTCTATCTCTCTCATTTTTGCTCCGTTCGCTGCCGCTATTGCCTTCCCTCTCTGTTTTTCTTTTCGCTCTTCCTTAGCCGACTGACTCTGATTTCCTCATCCTCCTTTTTTTCGTTTTTGGACCCAAACCTCCCTCGGCCTTTTTCTTTTTCTTGCCCGATAGCTTTTCCTTCCTCCTCCTTATTGCGCCGCCCCCCCCTCCAGATTTTTCAATTTCCCGCAGATGTTTTCCTCTTGCTCCTCCTTGCTCTGTTTTTTCCCCCCAAGCCGTTTCCTTTTGTTTTTTCCTTCTTTTAGCCCCTCCGCCTCCGTAGCTCTTCCTCACATTTTGTTTCCTCAGCCGGCCCCCTTTTTTTCTTTTTCCAAAAAATCTTAAAACCTCCCAAGTGTCTCTCCCTTGCCACCTAAGTGATGTGTTGTTAAAAAACAAGAAGGGACACTTGTCCCACATGCAAATTTCCACTTGTCAATTTTTCTTTTCTTTTTCTTTTTTTTTTGAAATTTAATATGAAGACCAAAAATAAAATAAAATAAATAAAATAAATAAAATAAACTAGAATAAAGTAAAATAAAAATAAAAACCCTAAAATTGAAACAAATCAAGTTATTAAATTAATTGAACAAATAAAGTTAAAAATCAAAAATTTGGTGTCTACAGTTTGCCCCTCTTTGTCTGAGTTTTGGAAAAACTTGAGACAAAGAAGTAGACACCAAATACTTACCTGTGTTATTCGGCTGCAATGGACGCTTCTGAAATGAGGACTGACCTCTTTAACAAAATTTCAAAATGGGATAGACCCAGACAAGAAATGTAAAACGGGACTGACCCGAACTGGAATTTAAAACGGGACTGACCCGAACAGGAATTCAAACGGGACTGACCCGAACAGGAATTCAAACGGGACTGACCCGAACAGGAATTTAAAACAGGACTGACCCGAACAGGAATTTAAACGGAACTGATCCGAACAGGAATTTAAAACGGGACTGACCCGAACAGAAATTTAAACGGGACTGACCCGAACAGGAATTTAAACGGGACTGACCCGAACAGGAATTTAAAACGGGACTGACCCGAACAGGAATTCAAACGGGACTGACCCGAACAGGAATTTAAAACGGGTGAATTGAAGTGAGATGGAGTGTTGGTGGGATTGACCCATGTTTATTGGTGATGCAAATGAAATAAGTGAAATGAAGTGTTAATGGGACTGACCCATGGCTAGCGGTGGGGTAAAATGAAAGGCACACTAGTGGGACTGACCCAACGGCTAGTGGCGGTGTAAAATGAAATGCTCACTGGCGGGACTAACCTCTGCTCCAGTGGTTATGAAAATGAAATGTCTTGACAATCGGACAGTGGGATCAAACCCGAACCTGCCGTGAGAACTTGATTTGATTTTTTGATTTTTGGATTTTTGGATTTTTTGGATTTTTTTTTGATTTTTTGATTTTTTTTTTGTTTTTTTTTTTGTTTTTTTTTTTTTGAGGAATCTTTTCAAAATTTGCCCCAGTATGATGAATTGGTCAGTGAGACGACATCTGAGCCTGACGGGGTGTGGACGGTCAGCGGGATAAAACCCGGTCCTGCCGAGATTGGCGGGATAAAACCCGGTCCCAATGTGAGATAAGCGGTCAGCGGGATTAAACCCGGTCCTGCCGAGATTGGCGGGATAAAATCCGGTCCCAATTTGATAAAAACGGTCAGCGGGATAAACCCGGTCCTGCCGAGATTGGCGGGATAAAAATCCGGTCCCAATTGTGAGATAAGCGGTCAGCGGGATTAAACCCGGTCCTGCCGAGATTGGCGGGATAAAACCCGGTCCCAATTTGATAAAAACGGTCAGCGGGATTAAACCCGGTCCTGCCGAGATTGGCGGGATAAAACCCGGTCCCAATTTGATAAAAACGGTCAGCGGGATTAAACCCGGTCCTGCCGAGATTGGCGGGATAAAACCCGGTCCCAATGTGATAAAGTGATGTTGGCGGCACCAAGTCCAGGCCCAACGTGATAAAGTGATGTTAGCGGCACCAAGTCCAGGCCCAACGTGATAAAGTGAATGGCCAGTGGGATAAGACCCAATCCTGCCATCCAATTGGTCAAGAAATTAAGCGTGATTGTCAAGGAAAGGGGGAAATAGAAGAGTGCGCGGCATATGCCAAGACATCGCCAACAAGAATTGATTTTTCAAGAAACAAAAAAATTGAATTTGATTTTCCTTGATTTTTCTGATTGATTTTTGATTGATGATTTTTTGGATTTTTGGATTTTTGATTTTCGAGAGAATCTTTTCCAAAAATACATTGCCTCAGTGTCGGCCCTTTTCTTCTTCTTTCTTCTTGCTTCACTTTTCCGGCATCGGCCTTCCATCTTAATTGATGTTTCTCCATTGTTTGGACCCATGAATACCTGCACAGGGGGCTTAACAAAGCATGACATGCACTTGAATTTCAAAATATTGCAACTGCTATTCATAGAAAGAGCAGTGTGATTGATTTGAAAGTATATTACTTGGCTCTTTGACGAAATCCTCAAATGAACTATAAAAAATTTTGCCCCAGTGTGGGCTTATTTTGCGAAATCTTGCCAATAAAAATTTTGCCCCAGCATGGGCCCATTTGAATGTAAAAATTGGTTTGGATGCCCCTCCATTTATTTGAACAAAGTAAGAAACTGTGTTTCCTATATAATGTGAAGAAATCTGAACGTCTTGCTTAAAATCACATAGAAAATTTCATGATGAATTTCTCAAAATAATGCCAAATTACAAGCGATTGATGCTTTGGGTAATGGGTGTTATGTCTGATTTGGAAATGGGAGGTAAAGATTTGTCTTATTCTTTGTGCCCAAACGGTATGTAATCCCTTCAATACCACATCTTAGTGAAAGCAAAGAGTTTGTCACCCTTATTTCTTAAGAAAACTTAGTCAACGTATAAGCTTCATGGGCTTGCAAAATTTTGGGTAGAAATGATAGCTAAACATGTGAAATCTGGTTATACCCTTATGATGGATTTTTATTAGCATAATCCTCACTTTGGATTGTCATGAATGAATAAGTCAACGATGGACTTTATTAGCTTGTAATTTGGCTTGAGTACGATAGCTAAAGAAATAATTTCCAAAGGACATTGCACCGAAGATCACATTTTACAACATTGCCCCCATCTGGACTCCAGATTCTTGGACTTTGTTTGACTTTTTATCATCACCCAACAGGGTCTTTCAGCATCAGATGTTTTTGCATCTTTCTTTTGCATTCATTTCGTTCACTATCCTTTTCTTTTTCCCCCTTTTCAAAAATACCCTCGCGGGGTTTCACATGAAGAGCAGTGTCAACCTCACCCCTAATTAATTCAGAAATACAGCTAAAATTTTCGGCATCAGAGATTTCCTTGACAAGGCCGGTGCAAAGGACAGAAGTCAGGACTTTCGGCTTTGTAATGGGGTCAGGTGGGGTGCTTAGAAAAGTTAAGGCTTGAAAACGGATTTCAAAAGCGGTTTGAAGAGTCTGAGATCGCATTGTTGCGCGCCAACCCTGTTTTAGGGCTAAATCAGATTTGCCCCAGTTTACGCTCAATTGAGGTTTTTTCACTTTCATTTTCCCTCTTGTTTTGACTTTTCGGCCTTTCGCCATTCTTTTGAACTTTCACAAAATTTGCCCCAGTTATTTTTGAACTGAGGTTCTTTTTCCTTCTTTTGCTTTTGATTTTGTTGCTTTTCACTTTTCACCTTTTGAAACTTTCTTTTCAACTCAAACTCGCCCCCAGTGTGGGGTTTGCGATTCTCAGGGGTTGCCAAACGAAATATTTTATTCTGAAGGCTCAAAAAGGATAACTAGGGATAGAATGTTTGATTGGAAAAGAAGATGGCCTGACTTGTATTCCGTTCCTTACAATAACTCTGAAAGGAAACTTTCATTAATGGGAAATTTTTGGCATGTATCTGAATTAACTGATTGAGGAAGACCCTTGTTCATCCATATTTGTGAAACGTAGGCGATCCACCCGGACAAATCTCTTCCTCTTCTTTTTTTCCAAAAATTGAGACCCAGATAGATTCAAATTTCTCCAATTTGTGATTCCCTCTTTTTTTTCCCTTTTTTTCTTCCCCAATGTGGGGTGCGATCATAGATGCTTTGAAAAGAACCTCCAATTTTGGCTCAAATGAGGATGCAAGGGATAAATAGTGTTTAGGTTGTAGAAACGATGGCCAAAGCATCATTCTTACACCTCATGACAACCAAAGTAACGAAATGGTCATTGAAAATCCATTCCCTTTTTGATATTTGAAAATTTTCCATTATAGGGTAGTGATCATTGGGGCTCTTATTTGAAACGAAATTACTCTTTCAAAGGCTCAAATGGGAGAGCAAATGATAAAATGTGTATAGGTAGAGAAACGAATGCTCAAAGTATCATTCCAAATTTTCAAAACAAACAAGAATAATGCACATTTTTGCTTTCACTTAGATGTGAATTGAATCTGGTTAAACCAATGGGCATTTTCAAGCAAAGATGGCCCCAATTTGCAATTTATCAATCAATGTGATTGATTTTATTTTGGGGTTAAGTGAAGGAGAAAAGGTATCTCACGGGTCTTCTGAGTGACCTCTTTTAATTTTGAGCACTCTTATTGTGTAGCTCAGATCACCAATCTAGTGTACACAAGAATTTTAGAAAGTATACACTTGTGAAATTCAGGCTAGAGGTTGAAAAAACCTCAATTCGGTCTTATTTCTCAAAATTCATCATGAAATCTCCAATGAGTAAGAATAAAGAATGAAATGTACATAAATATACACAAAACAATAATTGTCCAAAAATTTTATTGCTGAAAAAGTTTGAAACCAAAATTTCTCATTCAATTATGATACAAATGAGAAGAGAGAGACTTGTAAAGAGCTCCACATATACACTTTTGTCTCTTTTCTTTTTGGGGAACAAAATGTATTAACAAATCAAATATAAAACACTTTCCTTTGGAAAACAATTACAACATCTCTCAGAGGCTTTAGCGTAGAGCTTCCAGATAAATCATTTATGTTTTCGTTGTAAGGTCTGCCCAAGAATCAAGTAACACTCGTAATCTTCAAACTTTATTGGATTAAAATTATCATCAGATATAGAAGAATATTTTCGCCTTATTGAAACATTTTTTATGAATGCAGGGGAGGGGGAAAACAAAAGAAAAATACACCGAGTTAGTAGGCAAAACTGCAAAATCGTTATGCATGTCCTATGGGGGAACCCTTTTATGCCAAGGGTAGGCCTAGCATGAAAATGCAATCCGCTAGAGTAGGCACTATACAATACCTGATGGATCCGATCAGCTTATGGAGTGAAAAATAATTTGAAAAATTTGGCCAATTGGAATGAAAAGAGACGTTGGTCAAAATGAGGATCTCGTCCGAAGGGATTGATCACTTTTGATCGATACAAGGACTTGCGAAAAACGTACGAGTTTGACCTTGACGAACTTCCTATCGAAGAGATTGGAATTCGTTTTGACAACTTTTCTCAGTGAAGCACGGGTCAAAACTCCAATTGATCAAATGGCTGGATGCAATGGATGTTTTTCTTGAAATCGACTAGGTTTTCCATTTTGAAATTCGACATTGAAAACCTAATTGGTCAAATGAAATTGACAATTTATTAAAAATCGACCGGATGACCCTAAAAAAGGGTAAATTGGTCAAATGACCCTAAAAAGGGTAAATTGGTCAAATGAATTGAATGAAATTGATGTATTCAAATATGGGTTGAATTGTCCACCCATTGGTAGTTTCAAAATTCTATTGCGATGCATTAGCCTTTGAGCTTTCTAAAATCAAATTTTGGCCTTGATTTATTTATCGTCTCAATAGGAGAAATCACTTGTGAATTTTCTTCAAATTAATGTCCTTTTACGCAAGGAAATTTTACCAATTTTGATAAAATGGCCAAAAAGTGATTATTAGATGCTCATATTCCAAAAATCGCTCTTATGAAGATGATCGGATCCTACCTTACCTTGTGCACTACCCCTTTAGATGGTACAAAATGTAAACGTGCAAGTCTCCTTGGATTAAGTATCCGAGACGCAAGATGGCTTATCCCTAACACGGGATCGCCTAAATGGCATTCCTTTTTCTAGGGTTTAATGCATGATGCCAGTTATTAAAGCGATGTAAATATGCAATTCGAAATGAAACGTGACCTAAGGAACCCTTTATTTGCCAGGGTAAGCCTAAAATGACATGGCATTATTAATTCATGAACAAAATATACCAAAATTTCTTAAGCGTGCAATAGCCTATCTACAAGGGTAGATTCTAAAAGAAGGTCATGCCAGACCTCTTATTTGCTAGGGTTTGTGAATGCAATGGGGACACAAAACCAAGAAAAAGTTAGTTCAGCCGAATGAATACACATAACACATTGTAGCAACGAAATCAATACAAAGAAATAAAACAATAAAAGGGAGAAAGGGGTTGGACCCCTCCCCTCGTGAACAGTGTCCCTAGCTCAGGATAAGGCCGACTCTACCCTAGGCAATTTTAATATGGATGCATGAGGTTGGGGTTCGCTAATGCATCTAGACTCGATAAGCTCAGGTCCCCGAGCCTTCAGACTTGGAAACCAAGGGTCATCAATCCCAAGGTTCTTTGTCGGTGGCTCGAACGATTCCCCAAACACCGCTACGCACACATCGTGTCACGGCTACGTGTTTGAGTGAATCTATCAAAATCCCCAACCTTCGACTAAAAGCTAAAGGCTAACCCATAGCTAAAAGCGGAAGATTGAGTGACCCATTGGATCATGCTACACACACATCGTGTCGTGATCACATGTCCAAGTGGGTCGCCTAATCCTAGTAGGGTGGAGTGGCGTGACAAGCCACTAAAAGAAAAATAAAAGGGATAAATAATAAAGCGAATGCACGTATGCTAGTGCTCGTTTGGAGGGGAGGGATCGAGAACCAACGCGAGGCTCTAAGGTGATGTCCCCCACCCCAAATGCAATGCAAGCGCGAGATAAGCAAGTAAACATACATCCAATCAACCAAACATACATTCGCGAGCGAGGGAGTAGTTGGACACACGTGAAATGCAAAATCCTAAAAAAGGAAAAAATGCAACCCTAAAACACCCAAATGTGATATATGAAAAGGTTAAAAGAAGAAAAAGATTGATTAAATCAAATTTGCTCGGACTCTCGAAAGTCCCCAGTGGAGTGGCCAACTGTCGCGCCCCATTTTTTGATAAATAAATAAAATGGTTTAAAAAATGTATTTTTTGATTCAATTTGTGACTGGAAAATGAATTGTGATTTAAAAGAAAAATGGGTCTAAATGGGGGTTTGAAAATGCGACGATTTGACCCAAAATTATAGTTTAAAAAGGGTTTTTTGAAAAAATGGGAGTCGCCACTTGGTAATGAGTTAAGGTGTACCAAGTCACCTAAAAATGAATTTTTTAGGAAAAAGTTGTAAGAAACCCCTTTTAAACGATTCCTAGTCCACGTAAACCAATGAAAAAGGTTCGGGAGTCACATTTGACGAAGGGGAAGGCAAGGATAAAAATCCAAGGCACCCCTTCGACCTAGCCAAGGCTAGTTGCGTGATTTAATCAAAGATTTTCTTGTTTTAACCAAAGAATTTATTACATTTGGATGTGCTACATGCATACAAAACCCTAGACCTAGGGGTATTGGGGGAAATTTCTCTTCAAAGGTTGAGTGGTGCCAATCACATTAGTTGTGAAGCCCAATAACGATTCGTTGAAGAAGTCACGAATAATGCGAGTGGGATGCAAATGAATGGAATGCATGTATGCAATGTGAGGACATGAGTTTGAAAAAGTAATAAAAAACAATAAATATGTAAATGAACATGTGCACGTGAGTGGGCAAGGTACGGTATGTGAAACGATAATATGAAGTGCATGTGTGCAAGTGATGATAAAAGTGTTCGTGTGCAAGTGAAGAAACATAAAGGTGCACGTGTGCAAAATGGAACAAAAGTGTTCGTGTGCAAGTGAAGAAACATAAAGGTGCACGTGTGCAAAATGGAACAAAAGTGTTCGTGTGCAAGTGAAGGGATAAAAGGTGTATGTGTGCAAATGGAATGAAAAGTGAAAGTGTAATGATAGAGTGGATTTAGAATGCATGAGCCTAGAGAATGCATGCATATTGGGTACGGGGAGACCTAAATCGTGACTCAATTTACCCTTTTATAGAGGGAATACAAGCGTGCTAAGGCTTAGAAAAAGCCACACTCGTCTATATCCCATATTTAAGGGGACTCTCAAGCAAATGAACCCTATAACTAGCATGAAATGCAAAAATCCTAAAATGGAGGGAAAAGGGGGTCGAGGGGCATGCAAAATGATAAAACTAAAAGAATGCATGACATGAAATGAACATGCAAACATGTACTAACGAGGGGAAATCCCTAAGGGTCTAGCGTTGGACTAGCCCATTCTATGAATTCCGACTAGCGTTGGACTAGCGGAAACGTACATTCACCCATCACATTCATTCATGGCTATGGAAAGCGAGTAGACATGCCAAACACTCATAAACACATAGCACATAACATCTAGCATGCTCGACTAGATGCAAGGCCCTAACAAAGCAAATTAACACGTAGCAACTAAGCATGCAAGACACATAATACAATTAAAACTCTAACTATTACATTTGCTAGCTAGGCACATGACTTTGATAGGTTTTCATTGAATGCTCCTCTAAACCCTATCTATTACAAGCCAAGAGGTGTACACATACCCCATTAAGAATAAATTAAATAGAAAGCAAAAGTAAATGACATAAATAAAAGAAATTAAAGAAAGGCTAGGAAAGCAAAGTAGACATGTATTTCTCACGTAGCACGTTGGTCCACATAAGAGTGACGGAAAAAAAGATAAAAGAAATTATACCTCCCTTGAAATTAAGCTCTAATGGAGTGAAATCAACTTAATTATCCTCCAAAATAAAAGAAATGGTCAAGGTACCAATTTATTTGGCAAATAATAACAAAGGATAAAAAATAAACATGAATTTGAATCAATTAAATCATGTCAACAAACCACATTTAAGAAGTCAAAAGAAGAAAGGACTTGATTGCAAAAATTAATAAAGTCTTGGGGTCAAAATTAAAGAAAAATAAAGTTCAGGGACTCATTTGCAATTAAAGTAAGGACCGAATTGAATGAAATTGAAGACATCCAGGGCCACAGTATAGTTAAGGAAAAGTCCGAGGACTGATTTGCAAATTCATTCTCTGATTTCTTAGTGGATCAAGCTACTGGGCTATTCTGTTCATTTCTTGGGCCAAAAACCCTTACCAGCCCACGGAAGTCCAAAACAAATGGAAATGGGCCATCTTATTTATTTATTTGGGCCAAAACCTCCCTAGCCCAACAGAAATCCAAGCAAAACAAATGGGCTAGTCTAATATTCTGATCCCAAGAACGATCCAATTAAATTAATCACAAACCCAATTCTAAAACCCAACCAAAGGTGTTGGGCTCTATCTTCCTAAACCCAAGTCAGAAACCCAACAAAATAAACCAAATCCACTTCCTTGAGCCCAAACAAAATAACCCCTTAATCCAAAACACTTATTTCACTAAACTCAACAAGATAAACAAATCCACAAAATTATTAACCCACAATTATAATCTAACATCAAGAATTAATGTATCCAAAGGACTATTTAAACATTAAAAGATGATTACAATCTAAAAGAGTGAAATGAATTCAACTTTTCGATTCTTTGGGCTATGTCAGAATAAGAGGGAAACTTGAGAGGTTCAATCACAACAAAATAAGGACCCAATGGAAACAATTAAAGAAGTTAAAGGGGCCAATTTGATGGATTTGTCAATTGTTTGGGCCATAGTGGATCAAGGGGAAACCTGGGGGTTAAACTGTAATTTTATGAAGAATTTCATGCAACCTTCGAATGCAATCCGCGGTTCCTGGGTTTCTGAATGCCAAATCTTTTGTTCAAACGCAACTCATGACTGAACCATCTGAACTTGAACCAAAGTGAAAAAAACGAGCACCAAAATTCTTTTCATTCTTTTAACCTTGTTTAAATAAGAAAATTCAGAAAAAACAGATCATGTAAATTCTGGCAAATTGCTGCAACAAGCACGGAAGCTTCCTCCTACTTTTGACCAAGTTTTAGCTTTATAAAACTCAATGGTAATTTGCTCATAGGGAGAGGGAAGTGAGGGCGAGAATCCAAACTATCGGGAGACTATAGAAGACAGCAAATGAGCAACATAAAAACAAACGAATTTCCGCCCCATGCATTTGGAGGAATGAAAATCAACATGATAAAATGTTCATCGACCCAACTAACAAACACCCACTGGCTAGAGTCTCCTCCGTATGTATACATATAAACGCTGAAAATCTCTTCACTTTGGTTCAAGATTTTGGTTTAGGCATTTTAGCAAACAACAAATAGGCATTAAAATCCTATCAGATTTTTTGCTCAAATTGAGGCATAACTAACCCAGAAATTTGTCAGAAAACAAAACAGAATATCCCAACCAATCCATAAAGCATGCTCGGTCAAAATTGTGGACAATCCACAAAGAAATTCAAGAAATGAACTTGAACAGGGAAATGAATTTCAAAGAAAAAGGATCTCTTACCGCATATATTTTCTTGGCGAAAATTTGCCAATGGCGGTGGACTCCGACGAGGTGGGGTGGCGGCTCCTCGCCAGTACAGCAGCTTCGGCTGCTCTGTTTTTCGCAGCCTCTGTTTCTCTTTCGCTTCCCAGCCGCCTGAAGCTTTTTCCTCTGTTTTGCAGCATTCTAGATCTCTCCATTTTTCCTTCCTCCGTTGTCACTCTCCATGTCCTCTCCTTCGGCTGCTGTTTTCAGTCGAAGCATAACTCCCTTTCACCCCCTCTCCTTTTGCCGAAGACCCCCTTTTCCATTTGCTCTACCTTTCTCAGCCGTAAGACCCGCAAGACTTCCCCTCTGATTTTTCCTTCGGTTGCCCTTTCTATCTCTCTCATTTTTGCTCCGTTCGCTGCCGCTATTGCCTTCCCTCTCTGTTTTTCTTTTCGCTCTTCCTTAGCCGACTGACTCTGATTTCCTCATCCTCCTTTTTTTCGTTTTTGGACCCAAACCTCCCTCGGCCTTTTTCTTTTTCTTGCCCGATAGCTTTTCCTTCCTCCTCCTTATTGCGCCGCCCCCCCCTCCAGATTTTTCAATTTCCCGCAGATGTTTTCCTCTTGCTCCTCCTTGCTCTGTTTTTTCCCCCCAAGCCGTTTCCTTTTGTTTTTTCCTTCTTTTAGCCCCTCCGCCTCCGTAGCTCTTCCTCACATTTTGTTTCCTCAGCCGGCCCCCTTTTTTTCGTTTTTCCAAAAAATCTTAAAACCTCCCAAGTGTCTCTCCCTTGCCACCTAAGTGATGTGTTGTTAAAAAACAAGAAGGGACACTTGTCCCACATGCAAATTTCCACTTGTCAATTTTTCTTTTCTTTTTCTTTTTTTTTTGAAATTTAATATGAAGACCAAAAATAAAATAAAATAAATAAAATAAATAAAATAAACTAGAATAAAGTAAAATAAAAATAAAAACCCTAAAATTGAAACAAATCAAGTTATTAAATTAATTGAACAAATAAAGTTAAAAATCAAAAATTTGGTGTCTACAGAATTCGAATTCAAAAATAAAAATACTAAACTTGCTCGCTAGCTCGATTATATATATATTTATTTTAATAATAAAATTACATATATATTCTAATATTTGTTAAGAAAAATAATTATTTTATTCATTTTTTAAAAATAAAATAATTATTTTATTCATTTTTTAAAAATAAAATAATTATTTTATTCATTTTTTAAAAATAAAATAATAATTTTTTAATTTTTTTAAACTCTAGCTCGATTTCGAACTTGAGTTCGAGTTTTGTAAAATTAAATTCAGGCTCGTCTCGATTAGACCAAAATTTGATTTGATTCGATTCATTTGCACCCCTACTCCTCTCTAACCTCTCTCCACCATTTTTCTATTGAGGAGGGATGTCAGTCTTTAATTTTATTAATCAAATAAAAGCGAAAAAAAGAGGGGATAAAACTTGACCTCCAATACAAAGAACAAAATTACAAAAAATAAAGAAGAAGTACTACTCTCTTGCAACATAAATTCTAATGGGGAAAATACTAGCACTATCTAATCTCAGTAAACCATCTTAAATACTAATGATTGGATCCACAAGCACAGCTGCAATATGAGGCTCCATAACTTTATGTGGATTGGTGAAACCATCTTCGGGGTGTTTGTAAACTACATCTATCATGCGTGCTAGATTGAGAATCCTCATAAGCATTTCCCTTGGCATATTAGTAGGACTCATAAATTCCTTATTTATGTCCTTCCAAGCATCCTCCACCATCTCTTCAAGTTTCTTCATTGCCTCTTTGCTCGGATACCTTGTAATGCTTCATGCTGCATTCAATGTCCAGTGGCACCCCTTTTTTTCTCATCCCTGAATGACTTAATTTAAGTTAAAATTTTTTAGGCTATTAAATTAGGATTAGTCTTGTATATATTGTCAGTGTACATTCTATCACTGTTAGATGCACAACACATGTGCGAAATTTGAATTTAAAATCCAATTTTTGCTCATGTGTAATGTATTCAATTGTGATAGTACATGTACTGTCAATATATATAAGATTAATTCATTAAATTAAATCAAACAAAATTTTAAGGAACTTATTCCACTAAATCACATTTTAGAACAATTATGGATCAAGCTGTAGTATACATCCATTTATTATGCAAGTCCAGGCACATTCTGTTGATTTACGTAGACCACTCACCATTTCACGAATTATTAATATTTGGCACCCTGTTATGAATTAATGTACATAAATCACCTCATATAGATTACGAGCCCTATAGGTGAGTTTTTCGTAGAGCCCACAACCTGTGAAAGGGCACATGTAGAACCCATTTATGAAAATCAATTCGTGGTGATGAGAAGGGATTCATGTAGATAAGTTGGGTTAGTTGGGTAGATAAGTCCCTAGCGCTGTACCAAGAGTTGCCGGCTTTTGGTATTAGCTCTGGGATTAGGTTTATTTCATTCGACAAAAGTCAATTGCTTTGAGTCGGAAAAAGAAGGGATTCATGTAGACTCGAAAATTTCAACCCATTCTTGATCTATAAGTATATGTTATTTGAGTGAGCGCAATAAATAATAAATTAAAGAAATTTAATTTAATGTATCTAACTTTTTAAAATAAATAGCATGGTTTTTTTTGAAAATTTGGAAAATGGAAATGTTGCAACACTATGATTTTGAAAGTTATTGACTATTTTTATCAAAAAAAAATTTATCAAAATTATCGTTATCAAAAAAAAGTTATTGACTATTTTTATCCCAAAAAAAAAAAAATTTGTCAAAATTTATCGTTATCCTATCTCTTTATCCTCATATTTTAAATATTTTTGCATGTAAATTTTAGATACTTTCATGAATATTTAACAACCAAAGCAAGATAATAACGACTGAGGCAATTTTATGCATGTGAATTAATGCATTTGTGATACTATTAACATTCTTAAAAATAATAGCAAGTTTCATTGCGTCTTTCATGACAGAACACGTACATACCTGACAAGAAGCAACATAATTAATCAATCGGCAGATCTTCCCGCAAGCCTGAAGAATTTGGGGTGTTTTTGATAGCCAATCAAACACTTCCTTTGTACCACTTTCCATCACTAGGAAGGCTGCTGGTGCCAAAAGATGGTACGTGCTTGTGATCAATGCATTGCTCAGGTAATCGGGAAATGCTGGCAATTTTCTTGCAAGAAACCACTTTGGCTGAATGTAGCTCTTTCTCACATATTGTTTCCACTAATTCAAGCAAATAAATACAGGCAAGGGATATTAGCCTTGCAATCCAGTTATAACGAAATAATGTCTGTTGAATATTTTTGTTAAATTCTTATTATTGCCTTTCTAGCTCAAGTTTAACTTTGAAACTTTCTATATCAAGTATGACTAAGCAAAATATTTCTTTTTTGATACAACAAGATACCTAATTTCATTCATTTAGAGAAAGTTGCACTAGTAGCAATAGTTACCTAAAAAACATGTAATGAATACAACAGCTAAAAGAAGATTTCTTAAAATTTTATAAATACTTAAGATTTCAGATCTGATACAACACTGTAAAACTTCAAAATTTTATCAATACTTCAAATTTTCATTGTATTTGACATTTATTCTCTGGTGAAAATGCCAAAAAAATTCTAATTAATTAAACTATGTGGCAGTTTCATCTAATATTGCAAAACTACGTCCATCCCGGGTTACTATCAAGAACATTATAAAGAAGTTCGAATTGTGGACCACTCACTTGAAAATGAGTGCCTTACCTACTAGGCTTGAGTAATTATTGAGAAGCTGAATTAACATTAAGAAAGTGATGATATACAGTTAAAAGAAAGAGTTAATCTTATGTACATTTATGGTGTATATACAATTACGGTTAAATGTATGATACACAAATAAAATTTGAATTTTAAATTTAAATTCGCATGAGTTGTCATGCATCAAATAGTGGTGATATATATATATATATATATATAGATACATTATCAGTATATAGAAGGTTAATTCTAAAAGAAAAGAGGCTAGCATTATTGTTTCGTATTTATTCTTTGGATGTGGAGAATGCATAACATCTTCCTTTTTTAGCAAACTCTTCTCCGAGCGACTTCCTGAAATTTATCGGAGCCACGTGGAAAGTTTGCATGTAGTCTGGCAGGTCATCAATCTTCTTGTCATCCCACCTGAAAAATAAGCGAATATAAATTTTCATGTATCTATGATCCGTGCGAATTCATCTGGAAAAAAGTTAATGATATCTATCACACTCAATTCACGGTGAAAATTTTATGATGAGAAAAGATGAGCCTTCTGAAAACGGTTATGCCAAAAGTATAGACATATCTTGAGAACGTTACATGTAAAACACTAACATACCTTATTGGTTTTTTATTTTTTTTTGGGTTGAAAGTTTTTTGCCTCTTCTAATTCTATGCATGTCTTGAAACTAGAATGCTTTCTACATACTGAATGAATATGTTCATGTTGTTTAATGTTCTGTTGTGGAAGTATGAAGTATGAAAGTTGGTAATGTTATTTGCATTTCCATTATCCCATTTTTATCTAAATGAGACCATATTATTCCCACTTTAATTTCTTTTCCTTGCCCCTAAGCTAACTTTATCAGATTTTCTCTTACATTCTAAAATCAATTAGTTATTCCATTACACATTAAAATGACTAATTTAAAATTGTCACTAATTTAAATGCAATGCACAAAAAGATCAAGCACCAATTTAAAGGAGCTCAGATATATAAAATAATACTACTCAAAGTGATTAATTGAGAAATAGGATAAACTAAGGTTTGATTTGGTAATGAGTAAAGAAACTATGCAAGCATTACACAAAAATACCCGTAATCAGTAGATGAAAATGAATAATAAAAGGGGAGTACACCCAAAGAGTTTTCATTGCATACCTTGGTTAGCAGGATTTGAGGGATTCAATATTGTCAATATTGTTGATAAAAAGTGGAAATATCTTCAATATTGTTAGATTTAATCATGTTGCATATCTTGCTTAATTCATCAATCTCTTCTAGAAAATTGTCTTCCATAGTTTGAAGCCCTAAAATTCTTGAAGGAAGAGAAAAATGGAGTTGATATTTGCTACTCCAAAACTGTCTGTCAAACTTTACGGTAGTAGAGTAGCATATGGACGATGAACGCAAGATAGGGTAGGAGCAAAAATTATGGCAAGAGTAATATGATTTTATCAAAATGAAAATGAAGTAACGGGCGTGCAAATAATATAAGATGAGTGTAAACACTGGCGGATTTAAGGTGGGGGCACGGGCTGCCACTGCTCCCCCTTAAATTCCTACAATATGCACAAAATTTTGATATTATCTTAAGTGTGCTTCCAAATTTTTTTTATGAAATAAGTGAAAAAATTACGTGATATTTTAAATTGGTTCATGAACTAATATTCTAAAAGGATATGTAGGTCACAAAATTCCATTTGAAATAAGTTCAATTTTTTTTTTCATTTTAACTCATTGGTGAATATTTTTTTACTTAAAAAACTAACAAAAGAGTAGGAAAAAAATTTTAGTGTTGCTTTTGTCCCCACTGAAAATTTTTTCTGGCTCCGCCACTGAGTGTAAATATAAAAAACAACTAAATATAGGATAACATAAGATTAGTAATCTAATTCTGTATCCCAAGGAGTATTGTCAACTGGGTTTTCTGATACAATGATAACCTTGGTCTGCGAATCATAATGATCGACTCGATTCTTGTCGGTTACAGGATATCAATTTATTGAACGGCAGATCCCAGACCCCACTATTTTGTTCAAATATTTGACGGTGACTATCAATGTAGACATATTTCGATATCGATTTCCAATTTTTACATGTATAGAACGGATTGATCAAGTCATTTGAATGAGCTATAATTCTTTGTTTTTCTTTCAATCATGTTTTGGATCCTTTGAAGGATGTTACGTTTATTGGACAAAGTGATACTGTATACCACTAAGCTCATGTGAATTTCGTAATTCACTCAATTATTCTTTCCCACCTTTTAGAAGCAACTTGAGTCTTTTTTTTTTTTAAACAAAAGGAGATTAATTAATTCACAAATGTTCCTCCATTAAAAATAATTCATCATCAAAATTCCGTTGCTTCGTCGGGTGTTTATGAATTCTCCCCAGTTTGTTTGACTAATTGATAAATGATAACTAAGCAAATATATTGGGCGTAGTTATATTCACACAGAAAATAAAAAGAAGATTCATCAAAATTATAGAGCAATAAAATTAATCGTCATAATTTCCCTTAATTTCATCAACAGTCGAATAAAAGCTCAAAATTTCACTCTAGTTATTAAGCGACAAAATTATGTATACAGCTTAATTGATTACAGAAATAACTGAACGTAAGTTCATTTCTGATTTTTTTCGGGTTGAACTTTGAGAAAGTCAATATTTTTCCCTTTTTCTTTTCTCTACTTTTCTTCTTTGCGTTTGAGAGTTTCATGCCTTTGAGAAATCTGTGAGTACAAACCTTTGAACTAAGAAATAACTCGGTAGTACAATTTACTGTGTTAAAGTAAATATGTTAATATGACATATAATTTTCTTGTATCAATTATATGATTCTCTTGTATCAATTACGTCTAGTCAGGATCAATTATAGATCTTTCCTTATGTAAAAGTTAGTCTGGATTCAATGTATTTCAGTGTTTAGATCTATATATAGGGACATCTTATTGTATTATGACCAAGAGAAATATATCCCACATCGAAAGATCGTGGGGTCTTTATCCTGGGTTTAAGGTCCATGGGAGCATCCTCCTGTCACCAATTGGCTGGATGGATGTTTCTCGTGGGTCCCACCTTAGATTGCTCGTTTGGGCCGGTGTGTTCGGTGTTACCTCTGCGTTCGTGTTAAATTAAGTGTGCGTGAGTTTATTCTGTCTATGGAAAAAAACAAACCATTACTGGTGAGGCTCGCGTGGGGGGGGGATGGGAGATTTTCTATCCCACATCGAAAGATCGTGGGGTCTTTATCCTGGGTTTAAGGTCCATGGGAGCATCCTCCTGTCACCAATTGGCTGGATGGATGTTTCTCGTGGGTCCCACCTTAGATTGCTCGTTTGGGCCGGTGTGTTCGGTGTTACCTCTGCGTTCGTGCTAAATTAAGTGTGCGTGAGTTTATTCTGTCTATGGAAAAAAACCAAGAGAAATATATCACAATTTTTCTATTCTAGTTTTTTTAACATGGTATCAGAGCTCTAGGTTCAAAATCTAGAGTGTCTTGATCCTTCATATTTCTCTCCTTTTAAAACTTCACTGCTGTCTCTTTCATTCTAATCATTTTTTGGTTAGTTTCTTTGCCCTTTATGGCAGTCATCCATCCTCCATTCGGATTTTCTTCATTCTTTTTCACAATTATATTGACCATTATTATGGCTCAAAATGATGTGTCCCAACCTATTAACATTATCCTTGATGGCACAAATTATTCTCACTGGGCATATGCCTTTCAAAATTTTCTTTGTGGTCGTAAACTGTGGAAATATATTACTGGTCATGTTACTGCTCTTGTTGCTTTTGATGGCAAGTCTTCTGAACAATTCGCTGCCCGTTTTGAAGAGTGGGATAGTGATAATCACAAGATCGTCACTTGGATCACTAACACATCTGTGCCAGCCATAAATCGTCTTTTTAGATGCTTTGACACAGCAAAAGGAGTTTGGGATTTCTTTGCAAATCGGTACACAACAATTGATCTATCCTGGCAATGCCTTCTCTTCGTTTACATGCCATGAAACAACAGCCTGGACAATTTGTTTAGGACTTTTACTCTGACATGGTTTGTCTGTGGGATAAGATTGCTGAATCCGAACCAAAGTGGACCTGCTCTGGTGATGCAAACAAATTCTACACCTATCGTGATTCTCATTGACTTATCCAGTTCCTCATGGTCTTATTTGATGACTATGACACAACACGCATATCTATTCTTAACAGGAAGCCACTACCTTCCCTTGATACTGCTCTTAAGGATCTGATTTCTGAGGAAACTCACCGCAATACCACAGCTTCACGTACTGTCGATATGGTCCTAGCTGCTCCCCGGCAGCCTGCTCCAACATATTGACAATCTACTCTAGCCTATAGATCACCTGTATCTGCTTCTTTAGGAACCAAATCCACCATTGAATGCAGGTACTGCCACAAACTTGGCCATGACATTTCAGAATGCATCAAGCTTCAACGAAAAAGGGGAGGACCAAGACAGTATACATGGAACTCTTCTCTTGCAGTTGCTACCACTGTCACCGGTCCTATGACTGAATCTACTAGTTCCACATCTCCTGTGCCTATAAATACTACTGCTCTTTCTGTTATTGATTTAGAGGTCATAGTTTCCCAAGTTCTTGCTCGCACTGTTTAGCCTTCTGCTAGTGCATTTTCTGCTACACCAGGTACCTCTCCATGGCTTATTGATTCTAGCTGTTGTAATCATATGATTTTTAACTCTGATATTTTCTGTTCTAATCCTTACCTTCCTAACCAACCTCCATTTCTTTCTGATGTCTATTTTGTCCTTCAACTATCCCTATACCTTCTGTCTGTTGGTCAATTATGTGATCTTGACCTTCCCTTATTCTTCTCCTGTGCTGCTTGCCTTATTCAGGATCCACTGACGAAAACAATAGTTGGGACTGGCCATAAGATTGGACGACTATTCGAATTGACATCCCTTCGTCTTCCACCTTCTCACGCTCTTGCTGCTCCTACCATGTCTATTTGGCATTCTAGATTAGGTCATCCTTCTTATGCAAAATTGAAGTCTTTAATTTCTGATGGAAAATTAGGGATTGTTAAATCTGAATCTTTTGATTGTATGCCATGTCAATTGGCAAAACAACCTGCTTTAACTCTTAATAAAAGTGATTCTCATGCTTTAGCACCTTTTGATCTTGTTCATTATGATATTTGGGGTCCAGCTCCAATCCCTACCATGGGAGGTTCTCGTTATTTCATTATTTTTATTGATGATTTTTTCCGTTATACATGGATATATCTTTTAAAATCCCGTTCTGACCTCCTTTCCACTTTTCTTGAATTTAATGCCATGATCCAAACCCAATTTTCTAAAACCATTAAGTTGTTTCGGTCTGATAATGTCCGTGAATATACCTCTAGTGATTTTGAAACTATATTCACCACTTAAGGTATCTTACCCTATTTATCCTGTCTGGGCAATTCACAGCAAAATGGTAGAGCGGAACAAAAGCATCATCACATCTTGGATACTGTCTGATCTCTACTCATTTCTGCTTCGTTACCTGAACCATTTTGGGGGGAAGCTGCACATACTGCCGTCTGTAACATCAATAGACTATTATCTTCTATTCTTCAAAACAAATCACCCTATGAAACATTATTTGGTATTGTCCCTGATTACTCATAACTTAAAGTTTTTGGTTGTGCCTAGTTTGTCCTTCTTCAATCGCATGAGCGATCCAAGTTAGAGCCTTGTGCTCGTCTTTATTGTTTTCTTGGCTATGGGATAGCTCACACTACAAGAAATTTGGCCTTTTGTGACAACATTCTCTGTGACAACAGAGAAACTTGTCACAATTGAAAACTTTAGTGACGCCTTTTAATGTCATCATAGTTGATCGTGGGTTCACCCATCAACAGTGACAACACGGGATAAGTCGTCACAATATGGATGATACGCAACTAGCCAGTGTGGCGAGAGATCACCATTGTGATGACTAGAAAATAGGTTGTCACTGAAATTGGTCCTATAGTGATAACTTAAAATGTCATCATAATATGGTTGCCAGTTCTAAATTAGTGACAACAACTAGTCATCATTGTCCAAAGTGTTTATTCCCAACTCACTTTCACTAATTCTACTATGTCACCCTAATTTTTTCAATATGACCCATATGTTGTAAATAAATTTTATTAATTCTACTATGATACCCTAACTTTTACATTTTATCCCCATAAACCACCTTAATTTTTTCAATATGGCCCATATGTTGTAAATAAATTTTATTAATTCTACTATATGACACCATCACTATTACATTTTTGCCCCATATGCCACCCTAATTTTTTCTATATGGCCCATATACCGTAAATAAATTTAATTAATTATGTTATGACACCCGAATTTTTATATTTTAGCCCCGTATGTGGTAAACTAATCTCATTAACTCTACCATGACATCTTATCTTTTGCAATTTAGCCTCGTATGTGAGAAACCGATTTTATTAATTCTCTTATGGCACCCTATGCTTTACACTTTGGGTTGTGTTTATCATTGGCAAAATGAGGAAGGTATTGTAAAAAAAATGTATACTTATTTTTTAATTATTCCAAACTTAGCTAATACCTTGTTATAAAGTTAAAAAATATCATGAATTCATTATTTAGTTCTCTTGACAACATATGGAAAATTACTGATTAACATAGTGTGAAAATAATGGCAAAGAATAATAAAATTTAGGGCAAAAAACCGTGGTGGTGCTCAAACTTTCAACTTTACGCGTTTTAGTCCTCCATTTAATAAGTGCGTAAATATAGTCCTCCAATTAATAAAAATGTGCAGTCGTAGTCCTTCCGTCCAATTTGACTGTTAAAATGGACAGGAAACACATCACGGACAACTCTCATGATATTTATTGAGGGTAATCTCGTCAGTACGGTACAAAGAGCAAGAAAGTCCCTCAAAAACTTCAAACGTCGGATGCACTTTGAACTTCTTCTTCACCAGCCTCTCCAAAACCATAGAATACTCCTTCGGTCAAGAGATTGCAGCAGGGAAGAAGATCGGTGAGGTGTTGATGTCTGCCCAAAGGAACGATGGAGTGGAAAATTAGGAGGGGCATCTACTTCAACCCCTAATTAGTATATGATACGTGCACTTAAACCGTACAAAGTTCTGCAAAATTTTTCAACAAAGTTGAAGGTTATCCCAAGTCTCAGTAGCTCATTTTATTCTCCAACAAATCAAGATCTCTTGGTACAAAGTAGACTTACTTAGATAAGGTAGAAAGATATAGCATACTTACACAAGAAATAATTCTATAATTCTCTTCACAACACCAAGTCGAATCAATTCCTTTTCTGCAGCTTCACTACTAATAGTCACCAAGACTGAGGTTATGCACACATCATTAATTTGGGGGTTGAAATAGATGCCCCTCCTCTTACTATTATCATGTGATCTATCAAGTCAAGGTGAAACTTAAATTCACATTGACCGAACAGAAAGCAAAAACATTTCTACTAACAAATTGCATGAAAATCCCGAGTCCCGATAGCTAAAGCTCCATACCAAAAAGAAACTCTTACAGATATCAGAGCAGGAAATAAATTTTTTTTTCATGGATCCATGCCGAGCTTGCAAGCCTTGCACAGCTCCAATGTTCGTCGCCATCTTTCGCAACCTTCTTGCTACTTCCGAGGCCGGGCCAAGGAAATGTCTGATGGTAGGACTCATTAGTTCTCATTTCTGCAAAAAAAAAAAAAAAAAACCCCAAGCAGCAGCAAATGCAAACTAAAATGGAAACTAAACAGTTGCCTTTCATCATGATATGAAATTGATGCATCTTCTCACAGCCAGCACCCATAGCAGTTTCACCATAATTCTCCCAAAAAAAAAATAAAGAGAAAAATGTAAATTAATGATGTGTGCAGAACTGGAGAGTTGGAGTGTTGAATCTTCTCATTTTCAGCTCAATTGAGGGCCTCTCAATCTGCTGCTACCAGTCCTCAAAGCTTCTTTCCTGATTGGAGTGAAGAAGGAGAAGGAGGAGATTTGAGGAAAGTTCCTCTATTTTGCTGACGAGATTAACCCAGTAAATGTCATGTGAGCAGTCCATGATGTGTTTTCCGTCCGTCTTAACGGTCAAATGGGACGGAAGGACTACAACTGCACAATTTTATTAATTGGAGGATTATATTTATGCACTTATTAGTTAGATGACTAAAAATGCGCAAAGTTGAAAGTTTGAGGACCATCATGAATTTTTACCCTAAAATTTAATATGAAATTAAGTAAAAATCTTAACAATTGCATGACTGGAGTTTGTTATGTATTACAATTTACAATAATCAAATTGTTTATGGTTTAGGAATCAGTACTTGTATCAAATAGATTTAGTGTTTCACGCATGTATTAGTAAACCATTTTGGTTATTTGATCAACTAAACAGATTGTTTGGTCTTGTCAGACCACAATTTGTGCATAATTGATAAAATTATTAAATTGTTACCAAAAATATTTGCATTAAAAGATCTTTTTTTGAATCATAAACATATTTTTAATAAGCCTTTTACTTTTTGAACATTATTTTTTGTAGAGATCCTAAAAAACCTATGTTAGTAAAAAATTCAAAAATTCAAAAATACTAAATTTTTATATTCCAAAGTTTTAATATAACTTGTGAACTAAAAAAGCTCAAAATAATAAACAATGTTAATTACACAAAGATTGGGAAAAGAAAAAGAGATAGAAGGCGTTACTTTTATAAAAAGGTTCAACAATTTAGAGAGAGAAGACATTATTTTTTAGTGTGCAATAGTGGAAGCGGGAAGCTGAAAATTGAAGAAGTAGAGGCGGGGTTCTAAAAGAAGCAGAAATGACGTCATTTGAAGTTGATTTGGAAGAAAAACACTCAACAACACTTAGCCAAATTTCAGACAAAACTCATTTCCCTCTTGCTTTGCCTTCGGACACCATCTTCTTCTCCTTCTCTCCACTAGGATCTTGCTGAAATTACTGAGATAATCACTAAATTGAGCTACCCAAACTGATAGGGTAGCTTTAGTAGAGTAGCAGATAGCAAATATCCCTAAATTGAGCCATAATTTGCATCCCTAAATTGAGTTACCCAAACTGATAGGGCAGCTTTAGTAGAGTGGGAGATAGCAAATATCCCTAGTGCGTCATAGTTGTTTGCTGGCAAGACCACGGAAATTTGACCATGAATTTTGGGAAAAAGCTAGAGTTTAAAGACTGAATCAGAAGGAAAAGAAGACCTAAGGTTGTTACGACATAATTTGAGGTAAATAATCTCAATATTTTCCATCTATTTTCGAACATTTCTGTCTAATGTAGGTCGTGTGAGCTGAATGTTAAGTTGTGAGAGTGAAACGAAGTGGAAGGGAGGGTTGTGAGCTGAATGTTAAGCTGAATCTTGGAAAGGAGGGTTGTGACCATGAATTTTCGTCATACTACTATGGCTGTTTGTTAATGTGTCTTCTGCCCATTATGTGTAGGCTTATCACAGTTTTTGCTTGGATTTGAGTTTAGTGTTGGGTGCTGTAAATATCTGTTGTTTGTGTAATGAAGGGATTTTCTGAAGAGTTTTTATTTTGTAATTTTAGATTTGATATTTGTATTTTCCTGTTTAAAAGGAAAATGAAGAACCCATTTATTGACTTGATATTTCTATTCCTACAATGAGTTGGACAACAGTGGGTTGAGGCAGATTTTTCTGTTGAACATTTAAACCGACTGATTTAATTCAAGGACCTCTTCCCCATTGCCCCTACTATAATGGTGGGTAGTGATCAAAGAAAGAGTTTTTCATAAGAGAACATATGCAATAGGCATTTCTGATGATCATTACGGTTTATGTCTTCGAAAATAAGCAAAAGATGCAGTATATTTATCCAAAATAGTGAATTTATTCAAAAACAGAATGAATTTGTTTGATCAGGCACACGTGTACTATAAAACTTCAAACGATTGTCCAGTCTTTCTTGCTAACTATGACAGCAAAGTAGATGTCAAAGTCACATTCAAGGGGAATTCATTTTTGCTAATTATGATAGCAAAGTAGATGCCAAAGTCATGTTCCTGAAGGTGTATCAGTTGAGGATTGGACATGGATATGCAACTACTTTGGAAGTGAAGAATTCAAGGTCTAGTTACATACTTGAATTAGTCTTACCTAAACATAAAATTTATTTCAAATATTTAGAATTACTGCTGGTTGTTTATATATTACAGAAAATCAGTGACTGTAACAAAGTAAATCATGCCAAGAATGAAACTCATACTACTGTGGGAACAAAGTCACTTGCTAGAGTTGTTGAAGAGAAGGTAATCAATTCTGTTGTTTCGAGGAATGGGCCAAACCAGGTCATTTCTCAAGAACAATAGCTAAAGGACATGATACTACCACTTGGATCTGGAATCTACATGTTGATGCTCATGATTTCGATAGCCATACCAGTGATTTCGAGGAGATTTCTCGAAAAGTATTTAGTGCCCATTTCGGCTAACTCTCTATCATCTTTCTTTGGTTGAGCGGCATGTATTTCAACGGTGCTCGTTTTTCCAAATATAAAGCGTGCCTAAGTGATCCAACTCACATTGGGCCTAGTGCCCAGGTGGTTTGGCCAATAGTGGGCCAAGAAATATTGAATGGTGATGTGGGCGGAGGTTTCCGAGGAATACAAATAACTTCCAATTTTTTTCAGATTTGGAGAGCATTTGGAATAACTGATGAATTACAACTCTATTGTACCGCAATTGGTGCATTGATTTTTGCAGCGTTAATGCTTTTTGTTAGTGGAGATTCCATTATGCTTTTTGTCCTTCTACATTTTCACACTTAAGTCAAACTGATTATTTGACAGAAGAGGAAGGAGGGAGTGGAGCTTTCAGAGATAGATATGTTTGAAATCAGTCGTACATCAAAGATCATAGGAGGGTTGATAAATTATGTAGCGAAAGAGACTTTGGTGCGAGATGTCATTCTATTTTTATGCATTTACAACTCCTTTGTGACATGTCTTTTAACACCAAAGCTATAATGTCTTGTCTAGGCAACAATAAAAGAGATGGAAGCTACAACTTCAATAGGTAGTAAGGAAATTTGTCAACAGCAACTTGGATACATACCTGGACAGCTTCGTAGCCACAGCACAATCAACAGGCAAGCAATGGAGATTGACCACTTGAGGAGTGAAATTGAAGAACATTGAAGAAGGGCAGATGCGACACAGCAACGAGCTACACAAATTGCTGAGGAATTCAATGCCCAAAAGGAGCTAATTAAGAGCTTGCAAGATCAGTAACTTGAAACTAGGGGACTGTACGAGGAGTTGATAGCCTAAATGAAAGACTTGCGCAAATGATAGACTTCAAAAAAGGTGAGGAGATAAATTCTTTACTTTTATTTTGGCTGAAACTCTTTTTTTGATTGATTTTTTTACTTATTAAGTTCACAGTAGTTGGATATGCTGAAACTCTAAAGAAAAGTTTATTTTCAATGCAGTCTGGCCTCATATTGATCGTGAGAAGACTGTTGCATATGCTGCTAGAGATGATTGAAATCTGACATTGGTGCTGTAGTCTATACTTTTGTTTAGAAATCTAGTACTCTATCTTTTGGAAAGGATATGTATTGGCCATTACTATTTAAACTGATTATGTGGGATTTGGGACCCAACATTTGTGGTTCACTTTTGTTTTGATTAATTTATAGATGTGTTATGGTCAAATATATGAATTTGCAGCATATATTCTACGTTGATTTTGCCTTTTGTCAAATTGAATGTTCTGTTATAATTGTTGAAAATGCCATGACAATATTATATTTGTAATGGCCAATTTCAACTCTTTAAGACAAAACTCAGTGACAACCTTACCAAAAGATGTCACTCTTAGCCAAATTTAATTTTTTACTATAATTTTCGGAACGAGAGCCGTGACAATGTTATATTTATAATGAACAATTGCAGCTCTTTTAGACAAAGTTGTAAGTTCACTAAGTGACAACTATTCTTGTCACTGAATACTAGGAATGAGAGTGATAAGTTCAAATCGTCACTGTGCTCGTTCAAATTTGTGATGACTTTTGCTACGTTTTATGACAAAAAAATATGTGAAACAGTGACAAGAAAATTCCTCACAGAATACTAACCATTAGTGACGACTTAGTCTTCGTCATTAAATAAGAAGATTTAGTGACGACTTTGAAGAGGTTGTCACACGTACCCATTTGTGACATAGAATTAGTGACAACCATGTGACAATGGAGAAAGTCGTCACTATACTCATATAATGACGACTTTTTGATTTTTAGTGATGACTTTTTATTTCACGAAAGGCCAAATTTCTTGTAGTGCCATAAGGGTTATAGATGTTATGATCCTATTTCTCGTAGGTTACGTATTTCCCGAAATGTCATTTTTTGGGAACATAAATTCTTCACTGGGATATCTAAAACTCATTTACCTTCCTTCTCTCTACCTCTTTATCTTACCAATCGCTCAGCAGATCTCTTTCCAAAAAATTCTTCTCCAGATTCTGTATAGTCACTTATGTCTCCTGACGAGTTGTCTTCACTAGAGGATCTGTCAACTCTTGACTCTCCTGCTCATGATCCACCTACTCCTAACTCTCCTTGTTATCCCTCTCGGGTAAGAACTCAACCAACCTATTTTCGTGACTATCATTGCTTTTCTGCTTTTTCGGCTCTACATGAACCAACATGTTTTCGCGAAACTTTTTCTCATCCACTGTGGCAAAAAGTCACGCAAGAAGAGTTTGATGCTTTGCTCAAAACACATACTTGGGATCTAGTTGATTTACCTCCAGACAAGACTCCAATTGGTTGCAAATGGATTTATAAAATTAAGACACATTCTGATGGTTCCATTGAGCATTACAAAGCTCGTCTTGTGGCTAAAGGTTACACTCAGGAATATGGTATTGATTATGAAGAAACCTTTGCTCTAGTTGCTCGTTTTACTGCTGTTTGCACTCTTATTGCTATTACTGCTGCTCGTCACTTGATAAGAGTTTATTTTACGTATTTTTAAGTGCATTTTATTAGTTAATTTTGAGATGATTATTTAGTTTTATAATTAAAATAAAGAGGTTTTTGGTAAAATTATATATTTTTGGTAAAAGTGGATAATATTGCATTTCTATTGATTTTAATGGTAAAAACGTCATTTTTATCCAGGAATGATGATTCAATCACCAAAGGATGTCAAATGAGATGAAAAATAGAGATTTGGTGATGAATTCAAGTGGTAACAAGAAGAATGAAGTGAAAAACGTTCAAGTGAGGAAATGCAATACAAATCAGTTTTGACACTCATCGGTATTTCGACCATATCTGGAGCTACACTTATCAGATTGAGGTGATCTTTATACCATTTTTAAGCTAAGAAAGAGACTTAGAATTCGTATGAAGACATCGAAATCCAATTATGCCATTTTCATGGACAAAAAGTCGGATTACAGAAGCTGCATTCTGTGGTCAGAAGTTAAAACATAGGTTTGACTAGGTGATAGTATTTCTATCATATCTCAGGCTACAAAACTCCGATTTGGATGATGTTTGAAGCATTGGAAAGCTAACTCAAAGGGCTACAACTTTTGTGTTTTGTACAAAAGCCAGTTCGGCCTTCATCATGGAGAAAATTGCAGTTGAAATAAGGCCAGAGTGAAAACGCGAGTAGAAAAAACGCGAGTTGATGCCGCGTTTTGTGTAGGCGTGTTTTGTAGCTGAAATTCTGCAATTTGCTCAACCATTTCTCTTGTGTTCATACCTCTTTCCAGCTATAAGATGCAAGGGAATTCGGTGCACATGCTTCAGAAGAAAAAAGGGCAAGAAAGGTGGCTTATTTTCAAGTCAAAAACATTGGTTATTGACTATCCTAACAAAGTTGAGATTTGGAAATCAAAAGGTGGAATTTGACTTGGAAAAATAGAGTTCTTGAGCAGTTTTTATGCAGAGACATTTGGAGAGGTCAAGAGAAAAATACGTAGCTAGTATTCTTACTAAAAAACATATTCTCTCTAGCTAGAAACTTGCAAGGGCAATTGAGGTTTCATCTTGTAATCATCTAAGTTCAAGACAAAGGAGATTTTTGGAAGGCTTCACCATATCTTGGCTAAGACTTTCTTTACACTTTTTGTATTTGTAATTCATGATGATTTACATTAATGAGGTTATGAGTGTTTTATCAAAAAAAAAAAAAAAATACGTAGCTAGTATTCTTACTAAAAAACATATTCTCTCTAGCTAGAAACTTGCAAGGGCAATTAAGGTTTCATCTTGTAATCATCTAAGTTCAAGACAAAGGAGATTTTTGGAAGGCTTCACCATATCTTGGCTAAGACTTTCTTTACTCTTTTTGTATTTGTAATTCATGATGATTTACATTAATGAAGTTATGAGTGTTTTATCATTCATGAGTAGCTAATTTCCTTTATCTAGGGAGTAGATGAAACTTATGGCCAAGTCATATGAAGTGATTGTGATTTATATTTGTTATATCTTGTATTAACTTATCTACTTGTGAATGTTGGATTACTTGTTGTTGTTTGATCACCAATAGCAGGTTTATAGTTGTTTTTACTCATTGAGAAATGGTAAAGATAATGGAATGACATAAGTAGAGCTTGAGTAGTATATTCATGAAAATAGAAATACATTCAAGTGGATGAAATCTACATTTCATGTATGCACAAAACAGATTTAGTATTTACCAGGAGATTAGAAAAAACTAATCTGTTTTAACCCATTATTGTCATGAGAATGTGATTTTGGTATTGTTGGAAATGAATCCTTGGTTAGACAAGAGTAGTAACAAGTGTTAAATTTATTCGTTTTAGATCTTTTGTGTCATATGTAGAATCAATGTAACGCCCCTGACCAATATTGTCCCACAGTTAACCACCCCATTGGGCCGTGGGTTTTGTTCTTGGAGGTGGGGTTATACCCACAACAAGTGAAGAGCCCAAGCCCGCAGGTCAAGAAGCCCAGCACCCCTCCAAAAGGCCTCGGTCAGGTGGGAGAGACCACTATAGGCTATTAAAGCAGCCCCAGGACTTTCTCCCTAGCCGATGTGGGATCATTACAATCCACCCCCCTTAGGAGACCCAGCGTCCTCGCTGGCACACCGGGGTCGGGAGTCGGCTCTGATACCACTGTAACGCCCCTGACCAATATTGTCCCACAGTTAACCACCCCATTGGGCCGTGGGTTTTGTTCTTGGAGGTGGGGTTATACCCACAACAAGTGAAGAGCCCATGCCCGCAGGTCAAGAAGCCCAGCACCCCTCCAAAAGGCCTCGGTCAGGTGGGAGAGACCACTATAGGCTATTAAAGCAGCCCCAGGACTTCCTCCCTAGCCGATGTGGGATCATTACAATCCACCCCCCTTAGGAGACCCAGCGTCCTCGCTGGCACACCGGGGTCGGGAGTCCTTAGGAGACCCAGCGTCCTCGCTGGCACATCGGCTAGGGAGGAAGTCCTGGGGCTGCTTTAATAGCCTATAGTGGTCTCTCCCACCTGACCGAGGCCTTTTGGAGGGGTGTTGGGCTTCTTGACCTGCGGGCTTGGGCTCTTCACTTGTTGTGGGTATAACCCCACCTCCAAGAACAAAACCCACGGCCCAATGGGGTGGTTAACTGTGGGACAATATTGGTCAGGGGCGTTACAGTGGTATCAGAGCCGACTCCCGACCCCGGTGTGCCAGCGAGGACGCTGGGTCTCCTAAGGGGGGTGGATTGTAATGATCCCACATCGGCTAGGGAGGAAGTCCTGGGGCTGCTTTAATAGCCTATAGTGGTCTCTCCTACCTGACCGAGGCCTTTTGGAGTGGTGCTGGGCTTCTTGACCTGCGGGCTTGGGCTCTTCACTTGTTGTGGGTATAACCCCACCTCCAAGAACAAAACCCACGGCCCAATGGGGTGGTTAACTGTGGGACAATATTGGTCAGGGGCGTTACAATCTACATCCCTAGATCTTAATATTTAGTGAATTCTACTCCTTTTGTGAAATTGCATTTATCTAGTTAAGAATTTTTGTAGTTGGATTCAATTCTGAATTTTCTTCTCAAATTTACTGTGAGTCTAAATAATAGAATAAATTAGTATCTAATAATTGTTTTAATTGCTCCTCGTGGGATCGACCCGATACATACCCAATATTACGATTTTGGCCTGTATACTTGCAGTAAAAACGGGTATAATTCGGAATTAAACTTGCACTTAAAGCAAAAATCCGTCAAGTTTTTAGCGCCGTTGTCGGGGAGCGGCAATATTAGAGCCTAATCAACTCTATTAATTTAGATAGATTTATTTTTATTAGTTGAGCTGATTATATTTAATCTTATATTGTAATTAGTTTTTGACAATTGAAGTTGCATAATATCTCTTATTTCTGTTTGTAGTGTATGCATAGGGCGTCTCGGGAAGTTACACATTTCGATTCAGAAATTGAGAGGACACTACGTAGATAAAGGAGGCATTCACCACAGCAAGAGGAACAAGAGATTTGGCAACCCATAGAGGAAACCTTAATAGAGCTTCCATTTGAGGAAGAGATGGCCGAAAACTAAGCAAATAGGCGAGTTTTACGAGATTTTGCTCTACCGGGAACACAAGGATCTCAAACAAGCATAGTAAGACCTACGGTAAATGCTAACAATTTTGAAATTAAACCATCACTTATCCAAATGGTTCAACAATCTCAATTTGGAGGTAATGCAGTAGAAGATCCTAATTCACACTTAGCTACATTTTTGGAAATTTGTGATACAATTAAAATGAATGGAGTTAGTGATGATGCTATAAGGCTAAGATTATTCCCATTTTCATTGAGAGATAAGGCCAAACTTTGGCTACATTCTCATGCTCCTAATACTTTCACCGGATAGGATGATTTATCAAGAGCATTCTTGAATAAGTATTTACCAGGTAAGACTGCTAAGCTAAGAATGGATATCACTAGTTTTAGCCAATTGGAAGGTGAATCATTATATGAGGCATGGGAAAGGTTTAGAGATTTGCTTCGGAAATGTCCACATCATGGACTGCCGGAGTGGTTAATCATACAAACCTTCTATAATGGTTTAGCTTTTTCTACTAAAACTATGATTGATGCAGCTGCATGTGGAGTTTTAATGGATAAATCACCCCAAGAAGCTCAAAATTTGATAGAAGAAATGGCCACAAATAACTACCAATGGGCCAATAAGAGAGGTAATACAAGACGTCACGCAGGTATGATAGAAATGGATACTCTCAATATGCTGAGTGCTCAAATGAATAATGTGATGAAATTGCTAAGTAGACAAGGTGGAGTTGGTCCAAGTTCATCTAATGCACATGTAGCATGTTGTTCTATATGTGGAGGTGAACATGATACTAATGAATGTGTTGATTCTGAGCAGGTACAATTCGTCAATAATTACAATCGAAGTGCTCAAAATAATCCCTACTCGAATACTTACAATCCAGGGTGGAGAAATATCCAAACTTTGGATGGAAGGACCAAGGAAATCAACCAAGGCCAACCAATCCACCGGGGTTCCAATCAAGGCAACCACAAGCTGAAACTAAACCTGGTTGGGAGATTGCGGTGAAAAAACTTGTTAAGATTACCTCGGACAAATTTGAACGAGTAGAAGGGAGACTGGATCAACTCACTACAATGTACAGGAATGTAGAGGTCCAAATTGGTCAAATTGCTAGTTCTTTGAATAATTGAAATCAAGGAGAATTACCTAGCAAAACTGAGGTTAATCCTAAGGAGCATGTCAATGCAATCATTCTTAGAAGCGGTAAAACGGTTGAAGGGCCTAATTTTGAAAATTCAGATGGTGAAAAAGACAAGGAGAAATCAATCGAAGGGGAGAAAGAAAGCCGAAATGATCATGTTGTCATTGATATTGATGCACTTCCTCCCAAATTAAATTCTCAGTTAAATTCTAATGTGATTCCTTTTCCTCACAGGTTGAAGAAAGATGGACAGGATCGGGAGTTTGAAAAGTTCTTCAAAATGTTTAAACAATTGCACATTAATATTCCTATCATTGATGCTATAACACAAATTCCCTCTTATGCACATTTCTTGAAAGACATTATGTCAAGGAAAAGAAAAATTGTAGATAATGAGATGATAGTATTAATGGAAGAATGTAGTGCATTGATTAAAAACAAACTCCCTCCTAAATTGAAAGATTCGGGAAGCTTTTCTATTCCTTGCACAATTGGTCAATTGCATTTTTCTAATGCTTTATGTGATTTAGGTGCAAGTGTGTCACTCTTGCCACTATCGGTTGCCCGGAGATTGGGATTTCAAGAGTTGAAAGCTACCAATATCACATTGCAGTTGGCGGATCGGTCAATCACACATCCAATTGGTATTTTGGAAAATGTGCTCATAAGGGTAAGACAATCTATAATACCTGTGGATTTTGTTGTCTTAGATATTGAGAAAAATGTGAGAATGCCAATTATTCTAGGACGACCGTTTTTAGCCACCGCACGAACTATAATTGATGTGGAAAAAAGGTAAGCTTATATTACGGGTTAATGGTGAGGAATTGGAATTCAATTTGGATAATAAAGAAGGGAGTATAAAGCCTACTGCTCTTGTTTCTAATATGCCATGTGATGAAAAGAATAACCAAGAAAGAAACGAAAAAGTTAAATATATAAATGTCCTTGGTACTAACTTTCATGGTGTAGGAGCAAAGAAGGAGAAGATAAAGATGGAAGTTGGCTTAATAAATTCGTTATTCCATGAAAAAAGTGGAGAAAAGTTGAGCCAACTTGAAAAAGACAAGCAAATTCCATTCCAAGGTGAAGTCGAGCCTCTCTATGACAAGTCTAATATTCCTCCTTGGCATTTGAGGAAATTGAACTATGGAGATCCATGCATGACTCACTACATGGTGAATTGGCTCGAGAGTTTCGACCCGTGGGGAGAAAATCGTTCCCTAATGTTCTAAAATGATCCGAACCTATGAGTCGAGCCAACGACTGTAAACAAAAGCGCTAATTGGGAGGCAACCCAATGTTTAAGTTATATATGTTAATTTGTAGTGATTTTATGTTTAATATATGTATTTTAGTTGATTTGTTATTTTTGTGTTATAGGGTTAACAATTGGAAGCAAGAATGACCATTTGAGGTAAAAAAGGTGAACTTTGATCAAGCCACTCAACCCCTTGATTTGCGTTAAAGGTGTATTTGATCCGTCGAAAAGGGGTAAAATACATGTTTTTAATGTTTTACATGTGTGCACATCGATAAATTTTACAAACAAATGATTTATGATGCATTTTGAGTGATTGGGGTACCATTTATAATTTTTCAAAAGTTGAATTTATGCTAAAATTCGCAGCAGAAAATGCATTTTCCAAGAAAATGTGCCTATGAGTCGCGTTTCTCAGAAACGCGTTTTCAATTCTGCACCTGCAGAAAAGAAAATGCGCCTTCAAAACGCGACTTGAAGGCGCGTTTTGAAGGAACTCGCGTTTTCAAGCCTGGATCAAAACTCAAAAACGCGACTCAAAGTCGCGTTTTCCAACATAGTCGCGTTTTCATTGCTGCAAGATTTGTGAAGAAAACGTGACTTCAAAAACGTGAGTTGAAGGTGCGTTTTCAGTCGCATTTTCTGTGTCCGAATATAGCCTCCAGAAACGTGATTTCAGTTTCATTTCTTCTTCTCTTCTCCATTTTTCAGGCGCGTTTTTCCTCTTCCTTTCTACCCAACTCACAAATCTTCATTTTTACTCTATAATCTTGCTAGAAATCATCACCCCAACACCTTTTGAGCTTCATACAACCTTTTTAATCGATTAAAATCCAAGAAAAACACCTAAAATCAAGTTTTTGAGGGATTGAAGGTTAGGGTTCTTGAACTCTAATTTCTTCAATTGGAGGTCAATTGGAGGTTGTTTCATAGGGCCTTTCACATTTTTAGCATCACCAAACATCCTTCTATGTGATTGAGGTAAGTTTCTTCATCAAATCTTTTAATTTTAGAAAGTCATATTTTTCATCCTGAGTTGTCTGACATCTTTTAATTTCAAAAATTTGATGATATTTATGACTATTTTTGAATTTATTCATACTTATTAAGAGTGTTTAAGCATGTTTATATGTTTTAATGTAGCAATTTATTGATTTTCTAGTGATTTAAAATTTACAATTGCTATATTTGAAGGAAATTGGAAAATGGAGTTAGGATGTTTTTGAGCCATTGGTGATGTTTAATTGTGGTTAAGAATGGTTAGTTGATGATGTTTGAGCATGTGCATTGTGTATAGTGAGTAATTTGGTTGATTTGGTGAGTTAATTGGTTTAATTTTTGCCTAAACATGATTATAGTTAAAAGCATATTATTATTGTTAATTCTAAATAGTTATAATCATAATTGTGACTATTTTCACTAATTGGGTTATAGTTATTCCATATCTTATTTAAATTGGTGATTTTGAGCAATTTTTGACATAAATTATGGCTCTTCTTGTTCGGTCATTTACATTAGTTATTGGACGAATTATCACTTGAAGGGACAAATTGGAGATTATTTAGATCATTTTAGGATATTTATTGCCAAATTGTGAATTGTGTCATAATACATGTGGTTAATTGCAACATTTTCTTTTAGGTACTATGCCACGGGGAAGAAGAGCGATACTTTCATCTTATAGTAGTGAGGAGAGGGAGGTTAATGAAGAGATGGAAATGTCTGAGGAGGAGAATTCACCTTCTCCGCCACCAGTTAGCCGGCAGTCTGGTGAGGGCACCTCCCGTGGAGCGGAAAAATCGGTATTTGACAGTGCTAGGTTCAATACTCGCAGGAATCAAGAATGGTATGAGGAGCATGCTAACTTGGAGTTCTTGTTTGAGATGCATGTGAATCCAATAGTTGAGATGATGTACAACATCTCAGATGCTTTTGCTCAGCTTGGATGGGCTCCGATTCTCACACTACCAAATCATTACTACCCCGACTTGGTGCGCGAGTTTTACGCCAACATTGAAAGTAAGGCGCGCCATAGTGGAGAAATAGTTGAGTCATGGGTGCGTGGAAGACGAATCACCTTGTCACGTCAAGATTTGGCCGCTATTTTGGGGTGTATGGATGACAGACGTCCAGTAGATTTGAAGGAGTTTGTTCCCCCGAATAGGAGGTGGGATCCCTCGCTGGCCATGGCTAGGTTTGGTCTTGAGTACCAACCTTTTCGCTCTACAAGGAAGGAGACCATTTTGGCGAATGTTTTCGAACCTCGTCATCGTCTTATCATTTACATGGCGGCTCACAATGTCATCCCAAAGAAGACGGGGCACACGGAGGTCCGCAAGAGCGATATTTATTTCTTGGATTACATATTCCATAACCGGACGTCTCCATATGCTCGCATTTCACTGCCTAACATCATCATTAGCCACATTCGGTCTACGACGAGGCGTAAGACGACTTCCTTCAAACTATCATTTCCTCGTCTACTGACTTTAATCTTTCCCCGTTTTGAGGTTCAGTTGGAAGGAATGAGGCGGGACGAGTGGCGAGTATGTTCCACCACGGGTTGAGATGACTATCACTACTCTTCGCCGCCTTGGTATTGGCACGGGGGACATTCCACGCCCTGTTTAGGAGCGGAGACAGAAGGCTAGACATGGTCGGGATGAAACTGGACCATCTACTGCAGCACCACCTCCTCCTCCACCACAGACTTCTTTCAAATTATCCTTTCTTCGTCTACTAACCTTGATCTTCCCGAGTTTTGAGGTTCGCTTGGAAGGCATGCGGCGGGAGTATGTTTCGCCACGGGCTGAGATGACTATCACTACTCTTCGCCGCCTTAGTAATGGCACGGGGGACATTCCACGCCCTGTTCAGGAGCAGAGACAGAAGGCTAGACATGGTTGGGATGAAGCTGGACCATCTACTGCAGCACCACCTCCTCCTCTACCACAGACTTCTTTTAAATTATCCTTTCCTCGTCTACTAACCTTGATCTTCCCGCGTTTTGAGATTCGCTTGGAAGGCATGCGGCGGGAGTATGTTCCGCCACGGGTTGAGATGACTATCACTACTCTTCGCAGCCTTGGTATTGGCACGGGGGATATTCCACGCCCTGTTCAGGAGCGGAGACAGAAGGCTAGACATGGTCGGGATGAAACTGGACCATCTACTGCAGCACCACCTCCTCCTCCACCACAGACTCATTGGCAGCGACTTTTTGACCGTATGGACGACTTTGCATTCCAGTTTGCTGACGTTAGGAATCGTCTAAGTCGAATTGAAGATCATTTGGGCATTCATCCACCGCCCAATCGTGATGCAGAGGACAACGATGATGCCGAGGGGGACGGCTGATTTGGCACACTGAAGATGTCATCTTTTGTTGCTGAATTCGCTTGCCTTATTATCTTATCTTGTGGACCTTAAGTTGTTTAACTTCATTTTATTTTTCTGTTTTCTATGTGGTAGGTACTTGTATTTTGACAGTGGTTCGTGATTAGTGGCTGATAAATATCTCAGCCATTGACTTGGGGAGTACTTCTTTCTTTTCTTTTCTTCTTTTGTTTCTTTCCTTCCCTACACATTGAGGACAATGTGTAATTTAAGTGTGGGGGGAGAAATATGTGTAGTACTTGTGATTTTAGTTGTGTTTGATATAATTCTTGTGCTTAAATTGTGTTTCTTGTGGTTGCTGGCAGGGAGTTTTAGTCCACTTTTAAGGGGAAATTCTGTCAAAATTTTTTCAAAACCTTATACATATATATGTTATTAACCATAATAAATAAGTAAAATTTTGTCACTTATCCTTTTGAATAAATATATATGGTTTTGAAACTTCTTTTCTCATGGAATTTGGAAATGATTCTTATGTGATTATAATTTTTACATCTATAGGAAAGTATATCTAGTAAAGTGGAGAAAATTATGCCTACATTTTGTATATTTGATGAAAATTCTTCTTTTTATCTGATTTTATAAGTTAAGAAATTAATATGGTCAATAAGTGTCATACTTTTCTCATGATTATTCTTAGAGGGAATTTTATTATATATATATATATATATATAAAAGGGTTATTCTACTCCAATAGTTTTTGTACTTAGTAACCGGGAGTCTTCATCTACAAATGTCGACTTTCGCGTAAAACGGTACTTAAATTAAGAGTATGAAAAGCAACTTGAGTATGTGAAATATTGAGTAACCGGTGATCTTCATCTAAAAATGTCGATCTTCGCGTCAAAAGGCATTTTTCACAACTTAAGTAGTATTTAACCCTTAAAATATGCATAAAAAAAAGAGAAAAAAAAGTAAAAAGTACAATAAATCCCTATTTAAGAAAAATAAGAAGTTGATCATGAGATTAGTTAGCATCTTTATTGACTATTGGAGTTGCTGGCTTGCGAAATTGGATAAAAAATAAGAAGTTGAGTTGAATTGGTAAAATTATGGTATACTTGGCTCTTCTTTGCTTGATATTATGAGTACTTGAAGTTAATGGAAAGATCATCACTGGTCCCTCTTCCAGATGGATGTGAAAAATGCATTTCTCAATGGTGATCTTAATGATGAAGTCTATATGCGACCACCTCCAGGCTTTTCTCATCCTCCTCATAAAGTCTGTCGTCTTCGTCGTGCTCTATAAGGATTTAAGTAGGAACCTCGTGCTTGGTTTGCTAAGTTCAATTCTACACTTCACAGTTTGGGTTTCATCTCTAGTTCTCATGATTTTGCTCTCTTTCTTCGACGCACTGCTGCTGGCACTATCTTACTTCTTTATGTAGATGATATGATCATTACAGGTGATGATTTGGATGGTATCCAACAACTTAAGCATTCCCTTCATCTTAAGTTTGAAATGAAGGATCTTGACTCTCTTAACTATTTTTTGGGTCTTGAAGTCTCCTCGGACTCTAGTGGCTACTACCTATTCCAAGTTAAATATGCTTTAGATCTCTTGGTTTCAGCTGGGCTCGCAAATAGTAAGACTACTGCTACTCCAATTGAGCCAAACACACATCTCACTCCTCGCAATGGCACTCTATTGGATAATCCTACGCGAAATCGACAATTAGTTGGCGGTCTTGTCTATCTGACTGTTACCCGGCCTGACATTGCTTATGCTGTACATATTGTCAGTCAGTTTATGAGTGCCCCTCGTTTAGTTCATTATACAGCTGTGCTCCGAATTCTTCACTATGTCAAGAGTACTCTTTTTCATGGTCTTCATTTCTCAGCACATTCTCCTCTTCAACTTCGTGCCTATTCTGATGCTGATTGGGCTGGTGACCCCACTGATCGACGTTCAACTACTGGCTTTTATTTTTTTGTCGGTGATTCTTTAATCTCTTGGCGTAGTAAGAAACAGACGGTCACTGCTCGCTCTAGTTCTGAGGCTGAATATCGCGCCTTGGCTGATACATCTCAAGAATTAGTTTGGGTCCGCTAGCTAGTTGAAGACATGAGTGTTACTCACTCTTCACCTATTCCTATTTATTGTGATAATCATAGTGCTATTCAGATAGCACATAATGATGTGTTTCATGAACGCACCAAACATATTGAAATTGATTGTCATTTTGTGCGTCACCATCTTCATCATGGTACTTTGAGTCTTTTCCCTGTTTCGTCATTGGACCAGATTAATGATATTCATACCAAATCACTATCTTCTGCTTGTTTTCATCATCTCAAGAACAAACTTAATTTGGTTTCCTTGCAACCATCTTAAATTTGAGGGGAGGTGTTAAAGTAAATATGTCAATATGACGTATAATTTTCTTGTATCAATTATATGATTCTCTTGTATAAATTACATCTAGTTAGGATCAATTATAGATCTTTCCATATGTAAAAGTTAGTCTAGATTCAATGTATTTTAGTGTATAGACTTATATATAGGGACATCTTATTGTATTATGACCAAGAGGAATATATCACAACTTTTTCATTCTAGTTTTCTAACATACTGCGGCACATTTTTACTTTTACTTCCCCTTTGTTGTTATTTTGAACTACACTTGACACTTCTTTGATACTTTCATCACTCGCTACCAAACTTGTTTAAATGTTTTCCCTCTCTTGACTCTTCTCACGGTTTAGAATTATCCCCTCTATTTTTCCATGTGGTTTTAGTAATATATTTTTCTGTTTGGTCTTATTGATGAGTCTTAGAATCTATGCCCTCATCTTATTTTTATAAATTGAACATGCTTTTATTTTAGTTTGTGTTTTATCTTATATAAACTATGCTTACTTTAGGGTACTTAAGAAGTCAAAATTAGGGAAAGAGATGAGTTGGGTGGTTAATTTCAGAGTCTTGAATTTGAACCCTCCCACTTACACTATTAAAAAAAAATGTCAAGGTTACAATTACTGGTAGGAAAGATTTCAAATCAAGACAAGATAGAAAATATAGTAAAGGAGTCAAAAAGATTGCAATGTATAAAAATAAACTACACTAACAGATTACAAGACAATATAAGACTGATTACAATCAGCAGTGGCAACGAGACAAAATTATCCCATATGTAACTATACTTGCAATAATATATTAGAAAAATCCGACAACTAATAGATGTTGTTACATAGTTGCGTTTAAGATTCTATCTGAACAAATCAAACCTTATAATAGAGCCGGACTTTTTGTGGAAAGAAACAAAGAAAAAGAACAATTTAGTAATCTACATAAAAGAATATCAGTTTGAAATGGTAAATAGGCACCGTGAAGGGATCCTATGGTTGTTAACTTGTCATAGGAATCTTTATAAATACACTTGCAACATGTGGCAAATAATGTACTCAGCAAAAGAAAAGAACATCTGCAAGGGTAAACTTTTTTACTTAAGTTTACCGACAAAAGCGTGCCATTCTAAAATAAAGGGATAATTCCAGAAACCTTCCTTGAGGTTTCCAGCAATTACAGAGAGCTCTCCTTAAATTTCAAAAATTACACCTACCACCCTTACTTTTAAGGTTTATGTAACAATATAGATCCAATGAGCTATAAATTTTCACAAATATCCTAAAATACCCTTCTTCAAAGAAGAAGAAAAAACAAAACAAGATTTTATTCTTTAATTTCTTGTACGTGTCATACTTATTAAAACAAACAAAGGCCAGTGACTCCAACTCATCTCAAAATTCATTATTTGCTAATTCTTGCATAATGCAACTCACTATCACCACTACCAATATTAAACTAAGAAATGCCCCCATGTCCCTGAGAACATAATTTATCATTACTCTAGCACTCTTAGAAATAGAAACAAAATTCTGCCTTTATAGTAAAATCACAATCAATAGGTAAATAAAAGAGAGAACCAATGAGTAATTGTTAGACTTTTTTGCTTAACAAACATAATAGTCACTTCTTTATGTTCCAACTCTCAATTTCATTTTTTTTCTCACTGCCACCTTTTTCATCTTCCCTTAGTTTGACAATAAAATCCATGGTCTGCGCCTTGTTAATTTGGTAATTTCAATTGGCTAACATTTGTAAAGAGTAAAACTATTGGAAAAAAAAAAAGAAAGGGTCTAAAATTTTTATAGAATGAAAGAGACAGGAAGACAAAAAATGCAGATAAATTTTAGAGATAGTAAAAAATTGATAGTGGTGTGGTTGGTAATAATGGAGCGCAATATTTGATAAGAGGGAGAAGCGGTTGTAGGAGAAAAAGAGAGAAAAATATGAAAGAGGGAGGGAGGGAGAGTGTGAGAACCCGTAAAACCCTAATTATTTTCCTAGGGTTTATTTCCCCTTAATTGCATGTTTTCTGCATTTTCGGGCCTAGGAATATTTTTCTGGTAGATTTTATGAGTAATTATAGTTTTTAGATGATTTTTCTAGTATTGGTGAGTTTTTAGAAAATTAAGAATATATTTTGGACGTGGGACCCACTAGTGCGAAAAGTTTGGAAAAATTCGGCCAATAAGGTTAAGTTTCGGATACAGTGAAAATTTTATCGGGTGTTAAGAGATAAGTAGTGTGTGTGAAGTGATTGATGTGAGAGAGAGAAAAGAATGATAAGGATGCATTTATGGAGGTGACAAGTGTCACCTTCCCATTTGTTGGACTTTAAGAAACACTATTCACTTTCTTGACTTTTTTTGACCAAAGGTTTAAATATCAAAAAAATGCACAAAAATCACCATTTTCTTACCTCTTATGGCCGGCCCTCTCCTTGCAAAGAAGAAAGGAATTTCTTCAACTCTCAAGCTTCCATTTCACTCAATCTTGCAAGAACAAAAGCCTACACTAGATTCTATTCCATAAAAACCTTTCTTCTAGTGCTTGTAAGTGTATTAGTGAAGTTGTTTTGAAGCTCTAAGGTGGCCAACCTCTCTATCTCTCTTAATTTCTTGGTAAGTGATGCTTGAACACCCTACTACACCTAATGATGGTTATATTATGCTTAGAAGTGGCTTGAGTGTTGGATTATATGATTTATTTCTTGGTTTGGCTTGATTTGGTGAAGTTTTCCATTTTATGAGGAATTTTCTGGTTTCATATGATTTTGATGTTGTGGACTAGTATGATGCTTGGTAATAAGGGGCTTTGGCTCTAGTAGGTGTGAATTGTTGTTAAATGCAATCAATTTTGGATTTGGAATGAAATGTGAAAAGTTAGGGTTCTTGAACCCCTATTCTGTCCGAAATTTTAGGTCATAGCTAGAGGCCGAATTGGGATTTGCTCAAAACATGAAAGTTGTAGGTATTGATGATTTTAGTGTGCCTGCAAAATTTCAGGGCAATTGGACAAGTGTAGAGTGAGTTATGCCATTTTTACTGTTGCTGTTTTTGGTGCACAGAATGTCCGAACTGCGATAGTAATTGCCTGTTTTGACTGGAATTGGTTTGGATTGTGAAGTTGGTGTCTTCTGATGAAATGTAGCTGAATGTCTTAGCTAACTTATGCCTTTGGAATTTCGGCATTTGGACTTGTATGGACTGAGATATACCGATTACAGTTTTCTGTGTTTTGCAAACCTGTTTTGGTGATTCTGGTTTAGTGTTTGGCATTTTTGACCTAGTTGGGTCAGGAACTGGATTGAGTGACCTTCTACATTGTTGTAGCCCTGTCCCATAGCTTCGAAACGGTGGGTCTTACACCCCTAACCGATAATTGTAGTGAGAGTTGTGCCATTACCGCATTATGACGTCAAAACCGGTTTTCTTATCAAGGCCAACATTAAAGCCTTTCTTAATTTCTGGTTTGCTTTCATGCTTGTATATGTTTATAAAACCCTATTGGGGTTGTGAATTGGTGTTGTTTATGGCTCGGTATGGTTTCTTGTTTTATGATATTGTGAGCTATGGAACGGCTCTTGACATGAAATGCTTATATGCGTGTTGTTGGGTTGTGATTGAAGAAAAATAATGAAGCCTTATGGCTGGAAAATTTGGTAAACACAAAGGGCATGCTGCCCGAATTTTTACTCGCGATTTAGAAAACTATATTCTCGACTTGAGTAAAGGTTAAGTATTTAACCCTTGAATTTCCATGCATGAAACCCTATTGGGCGATAATTGGTTTGACTTTATGACTCGTTATCGAGTCTTATGGTATTTGTTTACATGTTCTAGGGCGTGACGATAGCTCACGACATTCTCCTGACGGAAGTGCATGAAATAGCACTTAATTGATTGGTGAGTGTACTACTCACTTGTGTGCTATTATATGGCTTTGATATTTGAACTTGAGATGTTGTATGTTAATGGATTGATGTGAGAGTGTACTTTACCACTCTCACTTATTGTTTCACATGTTATTGAAAAGTTATTGGAAAGTTATTGGAAAGTTATATGAACTGATATATGAAATGAAATACATGACTTGATATCGATTGGACAAGTATCCAACGACTACAAATGTTATCATTGAGCTCAACCCCATTGGTAGTTGATTGAATCGAGCCGACAAGGGTTTGGTCGTGACAATTAATGAGCCTTGGGTAAAGTTATAAGGAATCTTGTAGTATGAGAGACTCTTGATTCCGGTATACTCGAGTAATACCACAGTGCAAGTGTTTGGAGTGCGGGCCCGGTAGGGGGATGTTTGGTGGAAGGAATGGGAGAGAAGAGGAGTCTACGGTTGGTCACTCTTCAACATTGACGGAGAGTCAATGAGGTTGGATCAAGACATAAGCGTGGAAATGGGCTCTTGAGAGCCGACCGTATCCTTTCACTGATTTACTTTACTTCGAAATTGCATACTGGAATTGAATGGTTTTGCTTATGTGATCTTAATTGCTATTGTGATAGTTGCTCACTGAGCTTTAGCTCACCCCGTTCCTTTTGTTTTCCTTATAGGAATATGACTCTTTTGGAATGAATTTTGATAAATGGTTGCCAAATGAACTAGATGAATGACTCTTTTGTATTGTATATAAAATGGGACCCTAAATGTATCATTAGGGCCGTTTTCACTTTTGTCTTGGCAAACCATATATGTAGCGACTTTTGTATCACTTTTAAATGTCATTTTTGGTTTGTAAAGGCTAAATGTTATGGGGTATATGTAATTCGATGTTTGGTTGGGTTCGGACGAGTCGGTTACTATTCATGGCCGACTCCGGGTTTCATTTTCTTTTATTTTGGGTTATTTTGCCCTTTTGCCTTATTTGCGCGCGTTATAAGTTCTGGAACGTGAAAGATCGCTCTATACTGCACCGTTAGTCCTGGCGAGAGCTGGGCAGGCAGTCCGCTAACCTCTTTGGTTCGCCTTAGGGGAAGGTGGGGCTGTCACAGAGAGAGGAAGAGATGAAAATTAGAAAATTGATGTAAATTATTTTTTGAGATTAGTAAATAACAAGTAGAATAATAAGAAGTATTTTTGGTTTTAAATGTCCCTTTATGAATTAATTATTAAGTGGAGGATATTTTAGTCATTTGATTGGTCCAAGGGAGGTCTATGTAATTATTGAAACCTCAGAGGAGCCAAGTGAAATTGTCAAAAAGCTCAAGTGAGGTTTCTGAAATTATCCCTAAAATAAAACATGAAAAGTATTTCATCAATCAGGACTGTATTCGAAGTACAAGATTAGCATAGTGGATGAAATCAACAGAAATGGATGATTGCAGGTGAATTTGTGTGATTTAGCCATGCTTTTGTTAGAATGGAAGTCTCAACAAGTTCCATTTCACTCTATTTGAAGATAAATAGTCATTTTAAATTTTTTAACATCATGTTGTAACTTCTTTACACTCTATCTATAACTTATTTATATCCGAAGGTAAAGTTGTTTAAAATAGAACTTGTGAGGCCTATCCCCGCATTTGTCCCCAACAAGGATGAGGATAAAATTCTCCCCTTAACCCTTCAATTCGGGCAGCACAATTTCAATTTTGTTCCATTTGAAGGTAAATTGATATTTTCATATTTTGTTACATTATTTTTTATGCCAATTATACTATATTTAGACTTTTGTTCCATTATTTTTCTAACTCAATTATACTAAAGGACAAACTTGTGGGGAATGGAACTTGCGAGGCCTATCCGCCCATTAACAACCTTTGCTCACGTAGTCTCATTAATCTCATTTTAGTGTCTTAAATTAGCATTTTGTAACTTGGTTGCCAAATTTTATGCTTATACCATGATGGTTTCATATTTCCAAAATAAGGTAATATTCATAAAGGTTCTGTCCAATGAAATTAGGTAGCTTTTTATTAGACTTGACAATCAGGTCAGGTCATAGATTGGCGAGTCATGTTGAAACTCAGATATCCTAAATAATACATCAACTCAGACACGACCTGCCAATCTGTTACGGGTAATGTTACATGACTGAACATGACTGAACATGACCCTTCAGGTTTATAGGTTCACAAACCTGGCCTGAACTGAACTATTTAATCTGAACTACAACAAGTCAACAACTTCAACTTCTGCAGAAAATCGCAGTTTGCTCTTGGGCTAGAGGATACATGGGCACGTCATAGAATACAAAGTCTTTTGTCCAAAAACTTCAATATTGTAGAATTGAAGAATACAAAATCTTTTATCCAAAAACTTCAATATTGTAGGATTGAAGTACAACATAGGACATGGCACGTCTCCTATGGAGCAAAGTCTTTTGGATGGGACAAATCATCATTTAATTTTTTAATTTAAACGGGTTAAATGAGTTATACGCGTCAACTCGATAATGATCTGGACCTGATCTATTTATTTGATGGTTTTATCGGATTCGACCCTTTTCTAATCTGAACTCTGTTGTAAAAATAGCCACAAAAACAATGTTAACTAAAGCTAATAAAATGTAGCTTGAGTCGTGCTTAATAGCATTGTTCTAAGATATTATTTCAGAAAGTCAAAATGTTTCCCCAAGATTAAACAAACCTTCTTCTTGGTATAAACAAGAAGGGTCAGAACTAGTAAATATTACGTAAATCCAGCAGAGAGTGAAGAAGAAGAAGAAGAAGTAGTAGTAGTAAAGGGAAGTTGGCAGGAAGGCCTCTACTTTTAGCTTTGGTGTACTTTCTAAAGTGGAAATAACTACTATTTATAGGCATCAGAAAGTGTACGCTGGAGAGGATAACATCTGATAACATAAAAGAAACGTGTCTAATTTTTCGTGTAACAGAAAATAACATTATAAGAGAACGTTGTGAACCTGCCCTGACTTTCGTAACCGATGAGATAAGAATTTATCTACTCGAGAAAGAGTCAAACTTTGATTTGTAAGATGTAAAAGTAAAATTTATTCTTGCTCGCAATAAAACTAACTTGGATCGTGTTTAACCCAAGTGCAGGGTGAAGGGGGGCAAATCAGCCAGTTTGTACTAAAACGGTCCAATTCAACTTCCCACACATGCACGCGAGCCCACATTAGTTACCAGCTTAACACAAACCCAATAAAAGAGTAAGTATCATAAATGATGAGGAGTCCTTTTAGTTTTTCAATGTGGGAAAAAGTCTTTTGAAATACTCCTATTATATATAATAATCTCCTTCCTATTTCACAAGATTTTGGACAAAAGATAAGAAAATAATTTGTTGGACTTATTTGGGTGAAATATAATTAGTTTGGTGTCTTTTGGATTATGAACCAAACTTAGATTGACAAAACATGATTTACAGAATTATTGTTGAAATATGAATTTCTGTGAACCAATAACTCTTGATGTATAACAAAGATTTTTTCAATCACATTGCAACCCATAATTTGCTGTTAACGCGATTTTGCGTTTTGAACCCGTGCGCCTGCCTGGTTATTCATGAGAGTTATAAAGATTTGACCAATAAATCTTATAGGAGCGGCCCCACTCCACTCTCATATAGGTGAATTCATCAAGTATATACTACTTTATGTACACTTCTCTATAGGGATATGAATTCATTAAGAGTTTTAACTTACCCTCACAATTACTAGCAATCAAAGCACTTATCTCCTAAGGGATTTAAATTTGAACTGCTTTATGGTCAATATTGATTTGTTATTACCCATATGAACTTACTTCATGGGATCACCAATCACATAAATTGGGTTACTGTCTCTATTGACAACTTGTTGGCCTCAGTCCCATTTCCCTTGTAGTTTGAAAAATTAATTTTCTTCCTACAGGTTTAGTCAGAGGATCGACCAAATTCAACTTTGACTTCACAAAATCAATGGAAATAGTTTTATCTCTAAGCAGCTGCTTTACGACATCATGTCTTAGTTTCATGTGTCGACTTTTACAATTATATGATTTATTTTAGCAATAGCAATTACCGCTTGACAATCATAGTGTATGGATATAGGAGGCAACAGATCCTTAGTCAGAGGAATATTGGCTAAGAAGTTTCTTAACCAATTAGCCTCAGAACCAGTCAACTCCAGAGTTACAAATTCTGATTCCATAGTTGACCTAGCAATAATTGTTTCTCTAACCGACTTCCATGCTACTGCACCACCACTAAGGGTGAATACATAACCACTAGTAGATTTTATCTTATTTGAATTCGAGATCCAATTAGCATCACTGTACCCTTCCAATACAGTAAAAAATTCACAATATAAGATACCATAATTCATGGTACCTCTCAAATATTTCATTAGTTTGACTAATGCAAACCAACTTTTCACTATTAGGATTGTGAGTATATCTGCTCAGTCTACACATATCATAAGCTATGTCAGATCTTGTGAAATTCAGCAAATGCATCAGACTCCCAATAATCTGAGTTTATTTAGATTGAGCAACTGGGTCACGATTATTTTTCTTTAATTGAGTATTAACATCAGAAGAAGTACTTACAGGTGTCACATCATTATTTTCAAACTTCCTAAGAAGCCTTTCTGTGTAATGTACTTGTGACAATATTACACCATTATCTCTCCTTATGATTTTCACACTCAATATCATTTTAGTTTCATCCAAATCTTTCATATCAAAATTAGAAGATAAGAAATATTTAGTACTATTAACAATATCTACACTTGTACCAAATATAAGCATGCCATCCATATATAGGCTAATTATCAAATATTGATTATTCACAACTTTAGTATATATACATTTATCTACTTCTATAGACGAAAATCTGTCTTTTATCAATACTTGATCAAATTTCTCCGGCCACTGTTTAGGAGCTTATTTTAGGGCATAAAGAGATTTAATTAATTTACACACTTTATTTTCTTATCCAGATACAACACATCCTTCAGGTTGAAACATATAAATTTTTTCTTCTAAATCATCATTTAAAAAAGCTGTTTTGACATCCATTTGATGAACAACAAATTTATGGATAGAAACTAAGGCAAATAAAATACGAATAGAAGAAATTCTTATTACTGGTACAAATGTGTTAAAATAGTCAATATTTTGTTTCTGAGGAAATTCTTTTGCTACTAAACGAACTTTGTATTTTTCTATAGAACTATCATAATTATATTTTCCTTTACAAATTCATTTGCAACCAATAGGTTTTGCACCAGGGGGTTAATCTACCAAAATTCATGTTTTATTTTTCAAAATAGAATCAATTTCAGATTTAATTACTTCTTTCCAAAACTTGCAATCAGAAAAAGTTAAAGGATCATTGTCAACAAGAAAGGTTTGAAAATCATTTTCATAGGAAAATTCTTTTCTCGGCTTCTCAATTCCTCATTAGAGGTTATTTCTTTATTTCTCTCAACAGGTGCATGAGAAATTTTATTGGACAGTGGAAAAATATGTTCAAAAAATTCAGTATTCTTTATCTCAATAATTGTATTACAATCAAGTACATCACTTCTTAAAACAAGAAACCTATATGCAGCACTATGTTCAGCATATCCAATAAACATACAATCAAAAGTTTTAGAATCTAATTTTCTTTTCTTAGATTCAGGTAATAGCACTTTAGCACAATACCCCCATACTTTTAAATATTTTAAATTTGATTTATAATTTTTTCATAACTCATAAGGTGTTTTGCCAATTTTTTTTATGTAGAATTCTATTTTGTAGATGATATCAAGATAATATAGCTTCTCTCCATAAGTTATCTGGAGCATGAGAACTAACTAACATAGAATTCATCATTTCTTTTAGTGTCCTATTTTTCTTTTTGCTACTGTATTAGATTCTGGTGAATAAGGAGGTGTTATTTCATGTATTATGCTTTCATGTTCACAAAACTTATCTAAAACTAAGTATTCACCTCCTCTATTTGATCTAATTCTTTTTATCTTCTTATTAAGTTGATTTTTTATCTCAGACTTATAAGATAAAAAGCATTATGAGTATCATCTTTATTTCTAAGTAAATAAAGTTTGGTATATCTAGAATAATCATCTATAAAAGTAATATAATATCTTTTTCCTCCTCTAGTCATAGTTTGTTTTAAATCACCTAAATCTGTGTGAATTAGATTTAATAATTCAGTTTCTCTTTGAACAGTTATACAACTTTTCTTGGTTATTTTAGTTTCTGCATATATTTCACATTTTTTCATATCATTACTATTAATACTAGAAAGTAACCCAAGTGATTGCATTTTCTTTATGTAGCTAACATTAACATGTTCCAATCTAGCATGCTATAAAAAAATTGAATCAACAATATAAGCAGAAGAAGATACATTTTCATTAATTATGTTTGAAATGTTGAGTACAAAGAGTCACTGATTACAGTAGTTCTTGCCCACAAATACATTGTTTTTGGCCATTACAATCTTATCAGATTCAAATGACACTTTCACTCCAACTTTTCCTAACAATGCTACAGAAATCAGATTTGTCCGAATATTTGGCACATGAAGTACATCATTGAGGGTCAAAATTTTTCCTGAAGTGAGTTTCAAGAGAACTTTGCCTTTACCTAGAACTTTAGCAGTTCGTGACTCTCCAAGATAGATCACCTCTTCATCATCCCCTATTGGAGTATAGGAGGAAAATGTTTCTTGATTTGTACATATGTACCGAGTAGTTCTAGAGTCTACTACCAACTCTTTTATATTGGTTACAATGTTAACTTGAGAGATGACTGTAGCAATTATATCATCCCTTTCGACTAAATTAACTTTAGGAGGATTGCCATTTGCTTTGTCGCATTTCTTTCTGTGCCTGCATTTAGTAGCATGGTGTTCTGATTTTTCACAAATATAGCAAATGCCTTTCTTTTTCTTAAAGTTGGGATTATTGGACTTGTAATTCTGGAATTTATTGGCATATCTTTTATTGTTGCTTTGAATTAGGCTAGCTTTGAGAGCCATCTCCTTTGCTTTGACAGTCCTTAACTCCTTCCTGTTGGAGTCTTCAATCAGAATATGTTTCACGAGCTCATCAATGGAGTAATTTTTCTGCTTGTGCTTTAAGTTATTTTTGTAGTCAATCCACGATTTGGGCAGCTTTTCAATTAGCATGCTAGTAGCAAAATTTTCAGGCAAATTTATGTCTTCATTTTTTAGATCCTCGAGTAGTATTTTGTACTCCGTGATTTGTTCTTTCATTTCTTTGCCTTCTGTCATCTGCCATTGGTTGTAATTTTTCACGACGAATTTTTGTTTGGTGGCGTTTTCCGCAGTAAATTTTGTTATCAAGGTTTCCTAAATTGTCTTAGCTTCCTTGCAACTACAGTACACATCAAATAGTTCATTTGAAAGTGTTTGTAAAATAGTATGCCGACATACCTTATTGACATATTGTCAAGATTCTTGCGTCTTGACATCCATAGTTGCAGTTGGTTGTGATTCTGTCAGTGCATAGGCCACTCCATGAATGTCGATTAGAAAGTACACACGTTCTTGTCACCTTTTGAAGTTTTCATTGGCAAAAACTTCAATTTTGGAGATGTCTGAAAAAGATTTGGCCAAAGGTAGTGCAACTGCAACTAATGTGGATGCAAGTTATGAGGTGTTAACATTGCAGGAAGTCATAGTTTCTTAGATTGTTGTAAAAATAGCCACAAAAATAATGTTAACTAAAGCTAATAAAATGTAGTTTGAATCGTGCTTAATAGCACTATCCTAAAAAATTATTTCAGAAAGTCGAAATGTTTCCCCAAAATTAAACAAACCTTCTTCTTGGTGTAAACTAGGGCTGCAAACGAGTCGAACCGAATCGAGTTTTGGCCTAATCGAGCCGAGTCTTGACTTAATTTTATTGAACTCGAACTCGAACTCGAGTTCGAGCTCGACGAGCTGACAATTTAAAGCTCGAGCTCGAAAAAAAAAATTATTTTTTAAAAAATAAATAAAATAATATTTTTTTCTTAATAAATAATAAAATATTAAGGATATATATGTAATTTTACTTTTAAAATAAAAAAATAAAAAAAATAAATACTTAAAATTAAAAAATTAAAAAATATATATACTTAAAATAAAAAAATAAAAAATATATATACTTAAAATAAAAAAATAAAAGAATACATATATATACTCAAGCTCGCGAGCCGGCTTGCGAGCTAACGAGCTTAATATTTTGAGCTCGAGTTCGAGTTCGATTTCGACTCGACCCAACTCGAGCTCTACTCGAGCCGTTCGCGAGCGCCTCGATTCGTTTGCAACCCTAATGTAAATAAGAAGGGTCAGAACTAGCAAATATTACGTAAATCCAGCAGAGAGTGAAGAAGAAGTAGTAGTAGTAGAAGGAAGTTGGCAGGAAGGTCCTTACTGTCAGATTTGGTGTACTTTCTAAAGTGGAAATAACTGTTATTTATAGGCATTAGAAAGTGTACGTTGGAGAGGATAACATTTGATAACATAAAAAAAAGTGCCTCATTTTGAATTTAACTTTGATTTGTAAGATGTACCACGTGCAGGGGGGTGGGGGGACAAATCCACCAGTTTGTACTGAAACGACCCAACTCAATTTTTCTCACATGTGTGAGGGTCTACACTAGTTACCAACTTAACACAAGTCCAATAAAAGAGTAAGTATTATAAATGATGAGGAGTCCCTCTAGTTTTTCAATGTGGGACAAAATCTTTTGAAATCCCCCTATTATTTACAACAAACTCGTCAAAGCCAAACCCCAGTTCGATATTTTTATATTAGATTTGTGTCGTGTTTTCATATAGTGTCGGAAATTACTAACCCTTACAAAGGGTGAAAGTGGTCAATTTTTTTCCAGAAAAATACAGTTAAATGAAGAAACTTGGTAAATATAATCAAATAGAAAATGTAAGTATCAGTGTAAATTGGAAACAGGGCATCCACTAAAAATAATCTTGAGAAAAAGATATGTATAATTAACAAAAGAAAGCCACTACCATCACAGTGGCAAACTGGGTGCCACTAACACTGCTCCAAGTTCAACGCAGGCATTGAAGGACAAAAGGAAGCAAATTGACCCTTAAGTGACCATATCGAGACCTGTTAGACAAAGAATAATTTTGTGGATCAATTGAATAAATTGGCCTTAAATTTGACACGATTATTTAATAGATTTGGCTTATGATAGGGTACCAATGTTTGTAATTGAATTGGATAGTTCTCTGCCTTGAATTTTTAAATTGCTTCCAAATCTCCTTGCCGTTAAAGAAATCAAACAAAAACTGGGGCGACAACTTGCTCAGTTCACCAGGAAACGGCCCATGCCTGTACGTGTATGGAGACGGGACATCTGGAGCTTAGATCTTAATTTTGAGCCACAAGTTTGTCTGTTTGAACTTGTTCAGGAGTCCATCCGTGAATCTTTTCCAGTTTTGTCGCAATCCAGCAAATTTGTTTGTTGCTTTTCTGAAACTTTTGAACATGTACTAATTGCTCGGTAACATCTAGTGTGATTGTTACTGTATTGTGTTGTACTAAGTAGTACTAACTGACAAGATTGTTCGTTAAGCCACTTGCTTTTGTTCAGTGGCCTATAAGAGGCTCCATGCACCTACTGTGCATTAAGTTAGGGATTCAAATCCAACTTGATGCATCAAGGAGAAACTTACTTTCCTTCTTTAAACAATTTAGGGGATACAGTGCGTGTTTGTTTGATTTGGATCTCTTCTTTTAGTTTTCATGCAAGTGCAGTTGGACCTTTTCCCCCATAAAATATAAGAGTAGAAGTAGACTGTTGCTGTTGAACAGAGGGCAATTGCATTATATAGTTCATACTTCAAATAAGATGAATTTGAAATTGGATAGCTGTGATCTAATTGGCAGATGTAACTTTCAATAAGTAGAAGAGTTTGTTGTGCTTTTAGTACGTTTTTTCGTGTGTCTATATCTGTTATGTTTGTTGTTTTAATGTCTGAATTTATTTTGTTACTTGCAATTGATAGAAACTCAAATCCATTGTTGCTTTTGCTTTCGTGCCTAATTAATTAAAATTTGTCAATGCTGGCACTGATAAAACCTTCTGGCTTTGCCAGATTGTTATTCACTCGACAAGCATCTACCTTTTTATCATCCTTCCAGATTGTTTTTCTATCAACTTTTTCCAATAGCTTAAGTAGAAGTCCTTATCTTCTTCTTCTACCTTCAAGATGAGTAAACAATTTTTAATCTCATCAGAGACTAAGTTCGTGAGGCAGTTTCCTATTCATGGTTGGCCTGTCTTGGGAAGAGTAGTCGTGTTGGTCATTCGTTCATTTCGAAGTAAAATTCTTTGGGATTTGGACATGGAATTGTTTATCAGACTATCATGTACAAATAGAATTAATGGTTAAAGGAGTTATTATTGCCATTAAGCAATACTGTTTCTCCTTATTTTTTGACGTATCATTTGTAATTGTGAATTATTTTTTTGGGCAAAATACACTTTATTTTCTTGTGGTTTAGCTCTCTTTCACACAACCCTCTGTGGTTTCAAAAGTTATACATAACTTTCTCATAGTTTGGATTAAATTGTCAAAATGACGGAATTTGTATTCCATAACGGAGTCAACTAAAATATCAAAAATATCCATGTATAAAGTTGAAATTTATTTTTTAACCATGAAGAATTATGTATATATTTTGAAAAGTACAAGGGGGTTATATGATAAAGTACTAAATCGTAAGGAGGTTACATGGTAAAATATAAAATCATACAGGGTTAGAGTGTCATGCATATTATGTTTATATATTTTGGTCACTTTAGTTATTTTAGTTCTTAAACAAGGGTAATTTTGCCATTTTATGAGTTTCGTTACAAATGATCATTTCTATCATTTTGACACTTTAATCCAAATTATGAGGGGGACATATAGCTTTTGAAACTATAGGGAGATTATGTGAAAAATTACTAAATCACAAGAGAGTAAAGTGTATTTTGCCCTTATTTTTCAGAGACAATATCTTTTAGCTCATTCTTTTGTAACCTAAATTATAGGCATCGGTATGTCCCGATTTGATCCTCTGCAACAAGGAAACCAATTAACCGAGTACTCGGTTGAAGCGGACCGAATACGATTTGGTAATTTTGTTGAACCAATAACCGTTGCCAGTTGCCACTAGCCCTTTTACTCGCTCTTTGATCAACGAAAGCTTTGATTTGATTTGATTTATCTCATTAATGCACATCATTTGACAAAACAAAACATCATGCTCTTTTTTTTCGCCCTTTAACATCATGCTTTTGATTTTCTTTGTTTCCAAATAGTAAAGACTTAAGAAGAATAAAATATCATCTTATTTGGTCAGAAGTAATTTTTTAGGAACAATTTTATCGAAAATTAAACACTTATACACATAGAGCTGTTGTGAAACAATTATTAAAGACTTTAACAAAAGATTTGAAAATTATACTTATGTTGTTTGGATTATTTAGGAGATATTTGGATTTGCCATTCACAAATTATTTTAGTGTTTAAATGTATATAAATAATTGGTGAATTAAAAAGTCAAATGCCTCTTAAGTAATACAAATAACCTAGAGAAATTTGGAATGATTTCAAATTCTTCATCAAATCCTTCATTCCAAATGTAGCTTTAATGAATTTAGTTAAGTGGTTGATGATTTCTCGACCATTTTAATTACTTTGTGATATGTTTAAAATTGTGTTCATAACATAATTGATTATTTCATGAGTGAACCTTGTTTTTATTTTCGTTTAATGTCTAATTGTATAAAATGCAGTCATATGCATAAGATCAGGAGCCGATTATTTAATTGCATGAAAAATATATTGATATGTTGAAGTTATTATGATCATTTTATAACGCCTAGGAAGGTAAGTGTCATATTAAAAATTTTAAGAGCACTAGATGAAATTGTCAGAAACCCCAAGAGAGGTTTCTGAAATTATCCCTATTTTCTTATTCATTATTCTCCTGCCCTGCTAGTATTTTGATGTCCCATCTTTGAGCAAAGGGAAAAATACAAATGACTTTGACGTGACCGTGCTTGCAAAAGAAAAAAAAAAATCGCTCCCACAGAGAAAGAGCGCAACGGATCTTCTGTCCCATATCTTGTGCCACTCTCTATCCCACTTTTTATTATATTGCTATTTCTTCTTTATAAACATCATGTTTTAGTTCTTTTTTGTTTTCTTAAAATCCAATAACTATTAATTCAGTAAAAAATAACTACAGCAGCTTCAAAAAAGTAATATATAATAGAAAATTAAAAAATATAGCAGAAAATTTATAAAAAATCTCATTTTTTATGCCTTTTGATTTTTTGAGTTTGTTAAATTTTGTGTATTCTGAATTAATAGTTATTGGATCTTAAGAAAACAAAAAAAAAACTAAAACATGATATTTATGAAAGAGAAATAGCAATATAATAAAAAGTGGGACAGAGAGTGGCACAAGGTGTGGGACAGAAGATCCGTTGCGAAGAAAGAGAGATTGGGGCAATAATTGGCTTTGGGAAATTGGCAAGAGCATAAGAATTCGATCTTAGATGTTGAACAACAAATATACATAATACAGAAAATGTCCATATCTTGCTCCTTTTTTTCTTTTTTGGCAAATGTCCATATTTTGTAAAGATACTTTTTCCAGTGCAATGAAATTTGACTATGTTTGTGCAGATGGACAAAAGAAAATGAGTACCAATTGAGTTTCATGTATTTTCTATGTTTTTTTAAAATTTCCTTCTTTATTTTTGTTTGTGGAGAACTACTTTTTTATTTACTTTTTTCGGGGCGAAGACTGGAGAACTGATTTGGTACCCCAAAAAAAAAAGGAACAAGAAAAGTTTAGAGACTAAAAACTATGAAATGAAACTAGAACTCCATGAGACTTTCAAAATAGTTTGGGAACTGAAAAGTTTAAATTAAAATTTGAAGGACCTCTCTAAGATATTGTTTAAAGACCGAATATAATAATGAAAAATTACTCTCGTAATTGTATGAAAGACTTCTTTATTTTATTTATGTGTCTACGAGATTGAGACAACAGAAGGTTTGGAATCTTATATGTGGCCTCGCATCATCGATAGGGAGAAGATTAGCATGGGCATAAGATAACAAAAGGCTAAATATATATTTTAATTTTTAGGTATGCCAAGTATGACAATATGATTGCAATTTCTTGTATATATACACCACCAAACAAGTGTACTGAGGCACCCAAAATATCTTTCAATTCATCTCAAATTTCAAGAATGGAATTGGAGTTTCTTCCCTTTTCTTTGAGCTTCCTTGGCCTTCTTCTTCTCTTCTTCTTCCTGCTTATGGTATGGAAGACATTGTCAAAAACATCTAAAATTAGTGGAAAACTTCCACCAGGTCCAAGAAAGCTGCCTTTCATTGGAAACATTCACAACTTATTTGGTGGACTTCCACACATTGTCCTCAGGGATTTGGCCAAAAAATATGGACCCTTGATGCATCTTCAGCTTGGTGAAGTTTCTACAGTGATTGTATCATCAGCCGAGATGGCGAAAGAAGTTCTAGTAACTCATGATCCTGTCTTTGCAAACAGGCCGGATCGCCTTGCCATCAACATTATGTGGTATGACAAACAAGATATGATTTTTACTCCGTATGGAGACCATTGGAGACAATTGCGTAAAATATGCATAATGGAGCTTCTAAGTAACAAGAATGTCCGGTCATTTAGTTATATTAGGAAGGATGAAATCATGAAACTAATGAAATCAATTCGATCTTCTCAAGGAGTGCCTGTTAATGTTACAGAAATGTTCTTCCGGTATGCGACTTTTATGACTTGCAGAGCAGCATTTGGTACAATTTCTAAAGACACTGAAACAATGATCAAGTGTTTGAAGGAGGCAATGGTCTTAGCAGCAGGCTTTGATGCAGCTGATGTTTTTCCATCCCTGAAAATACTTCCTCTTATCAGCGGACTGAAGCGTAAATTGCTCAAGATGCATGACAAGATGGACGAAATTCTTGATGATGTGATCAATCAACATAAACTGAACCATAAAAGTGGAAAGATGGGCAATGCTGTGTCCGGAGAAGAAGATCTTATCGACGTTCTTTTGAGACTGCAGGAAAGTGGAAACCTTCAAATGCCAATCACAGACAGGAATATCAAAGGTGTACTTTTTGTGAGTAGCATAACTGACAACCTGCCTATTATCTTCTTTCTTGTTTTCTCTTGTTTATTAAACAGGAATGTTGATAATTGGTGTCCACAATACAGGACATTTTCACTGCTGGAACAGATACTTCATCTGTAACAAGTGAATGGGCAATGTCAGAATTGATGAAGCATCCCAGGGTGATGGCAAAGGCACAGGCAGAAGTAAGACAAGTCTGCAAGGGAAAGGAGACAATTGAAGAGGATGATATCCAGAAACTAGTGTACCTGAAGGTGGTAGTCAAAGAAGCTCTAAGGCTCCATCCGCCTGGTCCATTGATTCCAAGAGCAAGCAGGGAAAACCGCGAGGTCAAAGGGTATATGATATCCAACAAATCCCATGTGTTGGTGAATGCATATGCCATAGCAAGAGATCCAGAATATTGGGATGATCCAGAAATGTTTAAACCAGAGAGATTTGATCAGAAATCGGTTGATTACACGGGATCAGATTTCCAATTTCTTCCATTTGGGACAGGAAGGAGGATGTGCCCCGGCGTCACTTTTGGTGTGGCCAACATTGAGCTTCCCTTGGCTCATTTACTCTTCCACTTTGACTGGAGTCTTCCCAATGGAATGAAGCCCAATGATCTTGACATGGATGAAGCTGCTGGATTAAGTATAAATAGGAAAAACAACCTTTACCTGGTTGCCACTGCATACTGTCATCCCATGAATTAGTGAAATTAAGCAGAGAAAAAATAATTTGGAACTAATCAATCCATGCATCCACTGCCTAATAAGTTTGTCAAGGAAATCTTCCAGGAACTCCCATTTCCCCAGTTGTGTACCATTTCTCCATAATCTGATTTGTCCAAGGTTAAATTGTAAGGTGTTATTACGCATTAGTTGACTTGCATTGAAATTGATTAGCAAGGCTAAACCACAAATGATTGCAGGCCCTCATAAAAGTTTCCTAAATTTCAGTGAAAGCACGGATATTGAGGTGGTACGTACTTACCAAGACTTCTTATTAGGAAACAAGCTAATTAGTAAATCTACGTTTCGAATGTACGATTAAGGTCTCATAGATGAGATTAATGATGAATAGTCCTCGGTTAATACATCATTCTGCGTTTCCAATGTACTGTTAATAATGAATAGTCCTCTGACAAGAAACTGAAAATACAGGCTTTAATCAATAATGTAAACGGACAGAGGCTTGACACATGCATTTACAGGCCACGATCCAATAATGCAAAGGCAGGGGGACCAACTTGCAGGGCCGACACTGAAATGCAGCAAATAATTGTCTGATGAGTTCATTAAATATAAGGGATAATTTCAAAAACCTCCTATGAGGTTTCTGACTATTTCATTAGCTTCTCTTCAAGTTTCAAAAATTATACTAATCACTCTTGAGATTACTTATCTTGTAATATTTAGATACAATCAATAATTAAAAAGTAATATTAGAAAAAAGAAAATAATATGATTTCATCTTTACCCCCTCATCTGCTGCATTATTTAATTAATTTAATACTAACTCATACGTTAAAGAAAAGTATTAAAATTTGCTGTTTACCATTAGGGATCAAATCACATACTCCGTTCGTCCCATTTATTTAGTCATATTTGGAGAATCCAACTTTTTAAGAATAGTGGTTTGATTGTGATGTTTGTGCTTCTCTTTCCAATTTTACCCCGACAAATTCAAAATTTAAATTTGAATGATAACATGCGTATAATTAGAAAGAAGGGTTATATTGGAAAGAGAGACTAAAAGGTGTTTTGATTTTTTTAACAAGACAATTATTTTGGGACATACTAAAATGGAAAGTATGACACTTTCAATGGAATGGAGGGAGTATAACATAAAAAATAATATATCATTTTATATTTTTCACTTAATACAAAATCCAAATTACTCTTTTCAGTTACATACTTATTGTCAAATATGATCAACAATAAATAATTAAAAAATTTGCAACCAAAATATTACAAAGAACAAACTTTAACATCATAAATATTCGCATCAGTATATTATGGTTAGTTGTTGAGATTTTTGTGGTATTAAAGTTCGCACTTTGTAATATTTTGATTACAGATTTTAGATTATTTATTGTTGATCATGTTTGAAAATTGGTTTGTAATTGAAAAGAGCAATTTAGATCTTACATTAAGTGAAATATATAGAATAATATACTATTTTTGATGCCATATGTGATTTAATCTTTGATGATAAATAGCAAATTCTAGTGTTTTCTTTAATTTTGGATTGGTATTAGATTAATTAAATAATTTAGTAGATGAGAAACAATGGTGAAATCATATTATCTTCTCTCTCATAATATTATTTTTTAATTATGGGTTGAACCTAGATATTACAAAATAATAAATCTCAAAAGAAGTTAGAGTATTTTTTAAAATCTAGAGGGAGACCAGTGAAATAGTAAGAAAACTCTTGAGGTTTCTGAAATTATACCTAAATGTAAACCTTCATCTACCAACTAGATAAGAGAACAACTGGAGTTCTCCATTGAATGCCAAGTGCCAATGTGTTATTGGAGGAAGCAGTTTATTTTTTAAATTTTGGGGTTTAAGGAGTGAGAAATGTCTATTTGAAACTTGGTATCCAAATTCAAAGGCTTAATAGTTCCTTACTACTTGGGGGCTAATTGGTAATAATGGTTTAATTATTTTCATTTGTTACTTTGTTTGTTTTTAATTGGTGGGAAAGGTTAATTGAGTCCTTTTATAAAAACTAGCTCTTTAAATAATTGCTAGCTATTTAGGGTTATTTTTGTACATTTGAAATTATTTCTTTTATAATTTTCTGGTCAAATGCAAATAGTTGTAGACTATTTGTGGGCTTCTTTTATCACATGGGCCGTTTTTGGATTAATTAAGATAATGGAGTGAGTCTTATTAGTATAATTCATGTTAGGCTTGTTAGTTAGTCAAGCATCAAAATTAACAAAAGGTTAGTATAACACTTAGCCCTAATGAGATTCTGTGGCAGCCCCACCTCCCCCTAAGGCGAACCAAAGGGTTTAGCGGACCGCCTGCCCAACTCTCGCCAGAACTCACTCACTCACTACAGTTTTCAAAAACCATGATAACGATTTAAGGCCTATAACAATTCACGATTCATAACTTATGCTCAAAAGAGCACTTAGTCCTTTATACTTATTCACCACTTGGCCCACGCTCACTCCGCGCAGAGACCACGCGAAACAGGCTTTGATACCACCTGTGACAGCCCCACCTCCCCCTAAGGCGAACCAAAGGGTTTAGCGGACCGCCTGCCCAACTCTCGCCAGGACTCACTCACTCACTACAGTTCTCAAAAACCATGATAACGATTTAAGGCCTATAACAATTCACGATTTATAGCTTATGCTCAAAAGAGCACTTAGTCCTTCATACTTATTAACCACTTGACCCAAGCTCATTCCGTTAGTTTTGTTTTCCTTAACAGGGGATGCGAGCATGGACGAGAGATCTGTATAGACTAGCCTAGACTAGTTCTTGTGAATTTTGTAATGGTTCTCGCCCTAGCGTTGGACAAGGGTTAGATGTGTGAAGAATTGAGAACCTTTGTATATTTGAGTTGTATTCCTTTTGAGATAGAAATGTATATCAGTATATGTTTTAAGTTTGGAATTATTGTTACACTTGAGGTGTATGAGTGAGTCCCGGCGAGAGCTAGGCAGGCGGTCCGCCGATCCCTTTGACTCACCTTAGGGAAAGGTAGGGCTGTCACAGATTCTCTCTTAATCATCATTTTTGGTTGTTGTTTAGCTTTCAGAACCAAAACTTCCTTCCCCTTTCTTTCGGTGAGATAGGTGCCTATGAGCCTGCAAAATCTTCACTTTTCTACCAATTACTCCAACAACTAATTGTACTTCCTTTTGATTGCAACCCAAAAAATCCTCCACATGCACGTGAATTTTTTTTCCCCCCAAAATTAGTTTAGTGAAATTTTCTTTTCCCCCAAAATCAGCTCACTTTAGGGATGAATGCTGTACTGATTTATCAATCATTTTGGTACTTGGTTTGAATTTAGCATTGAAATTCTCCTCTTTTCCTGGTATTTGATTTGAAGTGATGTTTACTTTCAAAAAAGAATTTTTAATCATGTATGGTACAACTTTCAAAACCTACTACTTAGACAAAAGAGACACAACAAGCCTTATATATACTTCTGTTTCCGACTTTTGCTAGCATTCAGACGAGCAAAGAAAATATAGGTATGTTTCTATTTTCTCTCCTTCTATTATGAACTACAATTTTTTAGTTTGAATGTTGTTGCCTTCTATTAATTGCCTTCCGTTAATTAAAGACTGCCATGTGTTTGATGTTATGCATAAAAGAATAAGTATGATGGTAATGTTCTGGATTAGCTTATGTTTGCTTTTTCCTCTATTTATAGTTTCAAATGTTGCATGATGATGTTAGCTGTTTGTTTATTCAATAATTACATAATTTAGTATGATTGTAGTTTGGGTTATTAAGGTAGTCATTATATATATATTAGTTAGTTTTAGCTATTTTAAAATGCTTTCAGGTTGTCATCGTTGTGTGCCTTTGGCTTAGTATCTTAGTTTCTTTATAGTAAAATTAGATTTTGATCTTCTGTGTTTCAAAATGAAGAGAAAAAGAAAATTTACTACATGTTTTAGATTGATAGATGAGATGTTTGATGATGCTTTTGATCTAAGAATGTTAGAAAGAAACAAAAAGACAAACTTAAATATGCTCACATAGCATGTGAAGTTTACTGTCAATTCTTCTGTTTCTCAGGGATATTCTCCTTTTGTAATCAACACTGAGAATGACATTCATGAAAACCACTTTGTTGAAACATGTGTTTCACAAAGTCATATCGATAGGAATCTAATTTTGCCAAATGACTACAGAGGTAAAAATGTTTGCTTTACTCCAAAAATGTTGAAGAAGTTCATTTTACCTCTGATTCTATGACAATCATTGTTTGCCCACAATGACTTCATGTTTAATCAATCTCTCTAATGTTGAACCTGCTAGTTTATCACAAGTGAGCTGCAATGAGCAGTCATTTGTTGTACAAAATCAATTTCAGAGTGAACAAGTCATGAACATTAAAGGGAAAAATAGTTACTCTGAAATATCAAATTTAGATATGGAAGTAACTAATTATACTCCTCCCCTCTCTGTGAATAGGCATATACCTACAATAGGCACTACTCCTGTTATATCTTATGACAAGAGTCCTCTTGAGTATTCTAAAATCTGCCATCAAGAGGTAATAAATAAGAAAGAATATAGGAGACAAGCCTACTTAAGATGGAAAAAGAAAAGATTGAGAGCAAATTTTGGATCAATTGCTTTTACAAATACAACTAAAAATCGAACAAGCATCGCAATTGTTGATGAGTCTTCCTCAATTGTTGATGTTCAACATAGTTCTCGATGTCGTTCCAAGCATCGCAGATCATCTCTCAAGAAAACTCAGCCAGGTCTATAGTTAATACTTTTAAGTTTTCTAATCTCTGTTTTTACCCTAGCATTAAAATCAATTGAATGATTTGACTACTAAATAATCTAAAATAATTATATTTTAGGAAGGGGGTGCAAAACAAGAAGAATTTTGTTGGATATAATTCCTGACAAAGCTGATATCCTACTACGCCAACTAGATTTCGCTCATTGCGGAGCCAAGAAGATTTTTTCTGAGACAACATATTTTTGTTGCCAAGATGGTGAAGTTGTTTTGGCTCAAAATAAAATTCTAGATATCTTTAAAGAGTTATTGGCTTCATCTTCACAAGAGGTGCAATCTTTTAGAACTCTTATTAGAACGTATAATAATCATTTTAGATTCACTTCCTTCGGTGTTAAAGCTGATCAGACTCTCTCAAAAAGGAATAAAGGAATTTACACTTTTAGAATTCAAGGATAAGTATATCATTTTCTGAATGGTTTCAATTCAAGCAATGGTCATAGTGATAATTTGCAATTATATTTCAATGACTTTGAAACTGAAATAAGTAATCGATTGGCAGCTTGTCCTAGACTATCTGAAAGTGTAATTAGGAACATTATGCAAGTTCTTGAGTATAATCCATATGCAAAATTCTTTAGAAGTTTGAGAGAGATACCTAATTTAGACAATTACTATATTGTGTTAAAAACTTTGCCTAGTGTTGATTAGAGAATCTATAATAGACCAATAACTTCACAAGTTGCGGGGTTGTGGGTTGACGGGCAAGAAAATGGAGAGACCAGCAGGCGCGATATTAGAGTTCATACCCATAGTGGTACTATAAAAAATATACAATACTATTATGGATGTTATGATCAACTCCAATATTCAATACTTTTCCTTTTGGTGATCTTGACTGGCACTAAGGAATACCAAAGAAAGGAGTAAAAGTATATGGAAGAAAAGGGAAAAGAAAGCAACCTGTAGCAGATTTGATTTCATCTGCAAATGCTGCCACAACAGAACAACTAATCAAAAATAAAGAAGATGATTAGCATCATCTTTCATTTTACGTATTTAATATTTATGATTACATATTTAATAATGTATTGTTATTATTTCCATAGTGACGGAAAGCATACATGAAGATTCAAATTTTGTATCCCTTCGAGAATATTATTGTTATAAACTTCAGATTAGGGACAATGATGAATCTTGGTCATTGCATTTTGCTCGACTCCTACAGCAATATATTGTTGATCAATATGTGAAGCTTGAGACACAAATACTCAACTTCTATAGATCACAACAAGAGGAAATTAGAAGAGAGTTTTTGAAGGCATAATAGATGCTTTAGGATCAGGTGAGACTCAAGCATGTAATGTTGGCCAGCGTATCATATTACCACCATCTTTTATTGGAGGACCAAGAAATATGAAATGTAGATACATGGATGCAATGACATTGGTATAGAGTATGGTAAACCAGAAATATTTCTGACCATGACTTGTAATCCTAATTGGCCGGAAATAAAAGAACACTTAATATACAAAGAAGAGGCACAAAACAGACCAGATTTGCTTGCTAGAGTGTTTCATGCTAAGTTAGAGCAACTTAAAGATGAACTTTTTAAAAAATATATCTTTGGTGAAGCGGTAGCTTACGCTTATGTCAGTGAATACCAAAAACATGGACTGCCACATGCACATTTTTTGCTAATTTTAAAGTCAAAATTCAAGATGTATACCCCTGAATAATATGATAAAATTGTTTGTGTTGAGATACCAAATAAAGAGAAAAATGAACATCTATATAATCTGGTCATCAAACATATGCTTCATAGGCCATGTGGTATGCTTGATCCAACAAGTGTATGCATGAGAAAAAATGGGACTTGCAAGAATAATTTTCCTAAAAATTCTCTATGAGGAAACTATCCAAACTATTGATGCATATCCTGAATATCAAAGGAGAGATGACGGAGTTCAAATTAAGATCAAATCAGCTCTTTAGATAACAGATGGGTTGTACCATACAATCCATATCTTTTGGCTAAATTTGATTGCCATCTTAATGTTGAAATATGCTCTACAATTAAGGTAGTTAAATACATTTATCAGTATATCTGTAAAGACCATGATAAAACCAGCTTTTGTGTAGTAAATGATAAACCTGATTCAAAAATTGATGAAATTAAACAATATGTATTAGCTACGTGGATTTCTCAGACTGAGTCAGCATGGAGAATTTTTAGATTTTGTATGAGTGAAATAAAGCTAATTGTTATTCATTTACAATTACATCTGGAGAATTATCAGCCAACCAGTTTCAAAAAAAATAGCTGATTTTCAAAGTGTTGCCAATAACTATCATTTGAAAAAAATAATGCTCACTGAATTTTTTTACATGAATAGGATAGATAAAACAACTCTTGATCTAACTTGTACTTATGTAGAGTTTGAAATGCTGAAATTTGAGATGAAGAGGTGAATCAGTAGGTCAAATAATGACTGCTCATCCTTCTGAAGAAGAACGATACTACTTGAGATTACTCTTATCAAAGGTTCGATGTCCAACTTCATTTGGTGACTTAAGAACCTTTAATGGAGTTCGAGTAGAAACATTCCAAGAAGCAGCATTAATTCTAGCCTTGTTACAAAATGATAACAGCCAAGAAATTTGTTTACAAGAAGCCTCATTGTTTCATATGCCTTATAAAATGAGGCGACTTTTTGCAACACTGTTGGTTTATTCTTGCCCTAATGACCCAAAGGCATTGTGGCAAAATTTTGAATCTTCTATGTCAGAAGATTTTGCCAAGTGTTCAGCAATGACACTTGCACAAGTGAAAAGCAAAGTCTTGCAATAAATTGATGACTTTTTACAATCCGTGGGAAAAAGTATACATTCATATAATTTGATTCTCACTGGATTCTCTTATGAAAATATAGAGAAAGAAACTCGAGAATTAAGAATAGAAAGAAACATTGTTGACGGGTATTTTACATACGTGCAAGCTAAAAAATACCGAATTACACCCGTTCACTGCAAGTATACAGATCAACTAGTAGTTTAGGGTATATATCGGGTCGATCCCACAGGGAAGAATGCAATTACCGATGTTTTCAAACTCCTTTATTATTTAGACTACCACAAATATAAAATTTAAGAAAATAACACTAGAAAGCTCCTAGAGATATGGAATTCCTTACTACTCTTGCAAATGAGATTATCGGTTAAGTGAATGCTATTATCTTGATTAGTTATGGCGTAATTTCCTAATGTATGTGAAACCTACTTTCGTAGTGAATCAACTATACTTGTAATTAAATCATACCTACTCTCGTGGTTATGAAATTAACTACAAGTTCATTTCTTCTATGAAATTACATGAAACAAGTCACTTAAGCCGCATAGGTGCACCTCTACTTTCGTGAGTGTACTCTCTAGGCTTATCACTTCTTTGAACTAGTGTTAAATTCCAATTTTCATTGCAAACTTAACACCTTAAGATTATCATAATTAATGGCCAGTTAATCATGATTAGATAACCAAAAGTGATAAATAGCTTGCTCAAAATAATATGACCAAATAACCAAATAAACATCATTAACAAAATATAGCAAGTTCAACCATAACTCTAGGCATAAACTTTAACTAAACATATTAAACACAAAATCCAGAACTTATATATTAGCTAAACTTGGAATCAAATACAAAAGATAAAGAGTTGGAAAGGAAAAATAACCCTTGTCACATGAGCTCTTTCCTTGCCTTCTTCATCTCCTTCTTCATCTTTGCCTAGCTAATAAACAAGAAGGATGAACTACTACTCTATACTAAACTAATCTCAATAATAAGAGAATGGAAAAGCTACATTTTTGCAGACTCCAAGCTTCTCCCGTATCATTCCTCCTTCATCTCCAAATGTCTCTGCATATAATAAGCTGATGCAAAGTCCTCCCCTTACCAGTCAAAAATTTCTGCTATGACTCTCCACTTTGATTCTCCAAATCTGAATTTGTTAAGGGAGTCAAAAATAATGGCTTTTGACTTGGAACCTTGGCTATATCTCTTCCTTATGTCTTCTGAAGCATGTGCAGCCTACGTTTCTCTCCAACTCTAGCTGGAAAGTAGTGTGAAGATGAGAAAAATGGCTGAGCAAATTACAGAAATTCGGCTGCCATACACGTTTTTACTTTTGACCTCACTTCAACTGCATTTTTCTCCATGATGAAGGCCGAACTGGCTTTTGTGCAAAACACAAAAGTTGTAGCCCTTTGAATTAGAGTTCCAATGCTTCAAGAATCATCTAATTTGGAGATCGGTGGACTGAGATATGGTCAAAATACCATAGACTGGTCAATTCTGGGCTTCAGCTTTCGACCATCCAGATAAGTTTCTGTGTTTCGACCTTTTGACCAGGAAAACGGCTGAATTGGACTTTGATGTCTTCATACCAAATGCAGATATATCTCTTAGCTTCAAAATGGTACCAAGATCACCTTGATCCGATCATTGTAGCTCCTGATATAGTAAAAATACGAAAATATGTCTGAGTTGTCAAAGCTGACTTTTCTTGATTTTTTGTCCTCAAATTGCATTTCTTCCTTTTACACTTCATATTTTATTTTCCCCACTTTAATCCATCTTCAATCATCCAAATATCTTCTCAATGCACTTCATTTGATGATTGAATCATTAAACCTACAAAATATGAAGTTTTTACCATAAAAATCCATAAAATGCAATGTTTAGCCATTTTAACATAAAATGTAGTTTTTTTACCAAAACCTTAGTTATTTTAGTTATTAAACTAAATAATCAAACCAAAATTAACTAATAAAACACACAAAAAATACGTAAAATAAACTCTTATCAAATACCCCCACACTTGAACCATTGCTTGTCCTCAAGCAATAAAAATACAAACCAACAATGATCCAAAATTTGAAAATAAATATATGTAGCATTTCAACTTCATTTCCTCAAAACAAAGTAAATAACCATTATGCAATTATTCAATTAAGTTCAAGTACTTATAATATCAAGTAAAGGAGAGCCAATTATACCATCATTATAACAAATTTAATTCAATTTCTCATTCTTACTTAATTTCATACGCAAGTAACTCATATGGTCAATAATATGCTTCCTAAACTCATGATCATTTCTTATTCTACTTAAACAGATATTTATTCATATAACGTAGCTAAATATTACTTAAGTTGTGAAAGTGTCTTTTGACGCGAGAATCGACATTTTTAGATGAAGATCACCGGTTACTCAACACTTCACATACTCAAGTTGCTTTGCATACTCTTAATTCAAGTACCGTTTTACGCGAAAGTCGACATTTGTAGATGAAGACTCCCGGTTACTAAGTACAAGAATCATTGGAGTAGAACAAATCTTATTCTATTTTTGTCTTTTTCTTTTGTTTCTTCATTTTTTTTTCATTTTTTTTAAAGTAAAGATAATAACATTCCCTCGAAAGCATAATCATGAGAAGAGTATTGCAATTATTGACCATATTTATCACTTAACTTATAAAATCCAATAAAGAGAAGAAATTTCATCAAATATGCAAAAAAAAATATAGGCATAATTTTCTCCACTTTAAAAGATATACTTTCCTACAAATGCAAAAATTATAATCACATAATAGTCATTTCCAAGTTAAATGAGAAAAGAAGTTTCCAAATCACATATATTTATCTCAAATGTAGAAGGAATTTGAACTACTAATGGTATGAAACTTGTTACCCCTTGGATAAAATTGAAAAAATATGAAACTTTTTGGGGCAAGTTTGCAATTTTGGACAAGATTTTAGAAAAATTTTGAATTTTAACACAAGTCCAATATTTGCAACTAATAATTCAATCACATACAATATATATAATCTCAATTCTCCCCCCACACTTAACATACACATTGTCCTCAATGTGTAAAAAGGAAAATCAAGATAAAGAAAGTAATACTCCCCTATGATGTGATTGAATATGAAGCTTCAAAATCCATTGTCCGTTTATCTCCAACGCTTCATAAGTTCCATTGAATAACCATTAGTAATAATAATCGAAACATAGAAAATAAGAAACAAAAGTGATAACAAAGGCTTAATAAAACAAAACGGCGATCCGTAATTTCAAACCTTTGTTTTGGTGATGTACCTATATACAATATACAATAAGCAACTCAAGGTACAAGAAAATATATGAGGAAAAGAAGAAAAAAGAGAATCAAGGAATCTGCATTTTTTTTTTTGCTCCGAAAACGCGACTCATCAAAACGCGCCACCAAGCCGCGTTTTATGAAGTCGCGTTTCTTCACATATCTTGCAGGATCGAAAACGCGACTATGCTTAAAAACGCGACTTAGAGTCGCGTATTTGAAGTCGCGTTTTCAATTTTTGGTCAGGCTGGAAAACGCGACTTGGTAGAAAACGCGACTTCCTGTCGCGTTTTGAAGGCGCGTTTTCTTCAGTATAGATGCAGAATTGAAAACGCGATTATGGAAAACGCGATTCTAAGGCGCGTTTTCAGCCCAAGTGCATTTTCTTCTGCGAAATTTTTGCAGAAAGCCAATTTTGAAAAATTACCATTTGTACCCCAATCACTCAAAATGCATCATAGATCATTTGTTTGCTAAAATTCTCAATGCATGCACATGTAAAATGATCAAAATATGCATTTTAACCCCTTCTAACAAATCAAAAACAACAATTACTCAAATTGAGGGTTTGAGTTCCTTGATCAAATTTCGCCTTTTTCACCTCATTTGGTCACTTTTGCTTCCATTTCCAATACCTACAAATGAAAAATAACAAAATAACTCAAACATATACTTTAAACATAAAATCACCCCAAAATAACATAAACTTAAACAAACATTGGGTTGCCTCCCAATAAGCGCTTCTTTAAAGTCAATAGCTTGACTATTTCACATCATTTTTCAAGGAGGCTTAGTTAACGAATAATCCACCATTTTTGGTCGTGGTGGATCATTAAATGGTGACTTTATAGCAAAAGTCACATGATCTAATGATAGGAGAAATGGAATTGACTTACCTATCCCAAGTGTTTCATAAATATTACCTTGAATATGCACCACTTGAGAACTTACCAACGGAAATGTCATGAGAGTATCCTGGGCAGCAATACCCTTAGAACCTACACTTTCAATGCATTCCTCAAGAGGGGTGAAAAATGAGTCATTAAAACTCACCTCTTGAAGTTCAAGGTTAGTTCCAAAGATATTATCATGTGAAATGGATATTTGCTCATTAAAACACAATTGAAATTCATCATTTTCATCCAAATGAAATCCATTTTCACATACAACATTCCTACCATTCATGCTAGGATCATTTTGCAAATTTTTAGAGGAAATAACTTCACACAATGCATTCAATTTCTCTTGTATTCTACTAAAGTGAGAAGTCAGTTCATCTATTCTTTCTTCAACCCTATCAAAACGGTTGGAAGTTGCATTAGCTAATTTTTCTAAAGCTAACTCCCAAGATGGCTTAGAATCATTAGCTACCATTTCAATTGCCAACTCCCAAGATGGTTTTGATTCATATTGGATACATTCAGGTTGGTAATCGTAAAAATATGAGGAATTATTATAAGTACATTGATTATCCCAACCACACACAGGAGAATTGTTCCAATTAGCACTATATTGATCAAAACAAGGATTGTAATGCTCTAATTCATCATAATAATCCACATTTTGTGCTTGCATACATGTATTAGTAGCATGATAACCTCCACACAAGTCACAAATCACATGATAAGAATTAAAATCATTAACATTCCTCCCTTGCTCAATTTCATGCATAATTGTGTCCATCATAACATCAAATTTTGCCTTTAAGCACCTTAAACCATCTTCAAAAGACATACCTTCAGTAATTTCTTGGTTACCTCTGTTGAAGGAGCTTTGTACTTGGTAACCATCCATTGCCAATCTTCCACTTCTCAAGCATTGTCCTCCAAATTGACCTACCCTCCACATTACCTAAAATTGCTTTTAAACAACTTAAGAGCAAAATTAGTAAGAAGACTAGGTGATAAAACACATACACATATAAAATACTAAAATAACAGAAAATAACATTCACAATATAACTAATAATATGTCTAAACTAATAAAGTTGCTCTTCACACCGATATTGCCAAATCTTCCCCGGCAACGGCGCCAAAAACTTGACGGGTATTTTACATACGTGCAAGCTAAAAAAATACCGAATTACACCCGTTCACTGCAAGTATACGATCAACTAGTAGTTTAGGGTATATATCGGGTCGATCCCACAGGGAAGAATGCAATTACCGATGTTTTCAAACTCCTTTATTATTTAGACTACCACAAATATAAAATTTAAGAAAATAACACTAGAAAGCTCCTAGAGATATGGAATTCCTTACTACTCTTGCAAATGAGATTATCGGTTAAGTGAATGCTATTATCTTGATTAGTTATGGCGTAATTTCCTAATGTATGTGAAACCTACTTTCGTAGTGAATCAACTATACTTGTAATTAAATCATACCTACTCTCGTGGTTATGAAATTAACTACAAGTTCATTTCTTCTATGAAATTACATGAAACAAGTCACTTAAGCCGCATAGGTGCACCTCTACTTTCGTGAGTGTACTCCCTAGGCTTATCACTTCTTTGAACTAGTGTTAAATTCCAATTTTCATTGCAAACTTAACACCTTAAGATTATCATAATTAATGGCCAGTTAATCATGATTAGATAACCAAAAGTGATAAATAGCTTGCTCAAAATAATATGACCAAATAACCAAATAAACATCATTAACAAAATATAGCAAGTTCAACCATAACTCTAGGCATAAACTTTAACTAAACATATTAAACACAAAATCCAGAACTTATATATTAGCTAAACTTGGAATCAAATACAAAAGATAAAGAGTTGGAAAGGAAAAATAACCCTTGTCACATGAGCTCTTTCCTTGCCTTCTTCATCTCCTTCTTCATCTTTGCCTAGCTAATAAACAAGAAGGATGAACTACTACTCTATACTAAACTAATCTCAATAATAAGAGAATGGAAAAGCTACATTTTTGCAGACTCCAAGCTTCTCCCGTATCATTCCTCCTTCATCTCCAAATGTCTCTGCATATAATAAGCTGATGCAAAGTCCTCCCCTTACCAGTCAAAAATTTCTGCTATGACTCTCCACTTTGATTCTCCAAATCTGAATTTGTTAAGGGAGTCAAAAATAATGGCTTTTGACTTGGAACCTTGGCTATATCTCTTCCTTATGTCTTCTGAAGCATGTGCAGCCTACGTTTCTCTCCAACTCTAGCTGGAAAGTAGTGTGAAGATGAGAAAAATGGCTGAGCAAATTACAGAAATTCGGCTGCCATACACGTTTTTACTTTTGACCTCACTTCAACTGCATTTTTCTCCATGATGAAGGCTGAACTGGCTTTTGTGCAAAACACAAAAGTTGTAGCCCTTTGAATTAGAGTTCCAATGCTTCAAGAATCATCTAATTTGGAGATCGGTGGACTGAGATATGGTCAAAATACCATAGACTGGTCAATTCTGGGCTTCAGCTTTCAACCATCCAGATAAGTTTCTGTGTTTCGACCTTTTGACCAGGAAAACGGCTGAATTGGACTTTGATGTCTTCATACCAAATGCAGATATATCTCTTAGCTTCAAAATGGTACCAAGATCACCTTGATCCGATCATTGTAGCTCCTGATATAGTCAAAATACGAAAATATGTCTGAGTTGTCAAAGCTGACTTTTCTTGATTTTTTGTCCTCAAATTGCATTTCTTCCTTTTACACTTCATATTTTATTTTCCCCACTTTAATCCATCTTCAATCATCCAAATATCTTCTCAATGCACTTCATTTGATGATTGAATCATTAAACCTACAAAATATGAAGTTTTTACCATAAAAATCCATAAAATGCAATGTTTAGCCATTTTAACATAAAATGTAGTTTTTTACCAAAACCTTAGTTATTCTAGTTATTAAACTAAATAATCAAACCAAAATTAACTAATAAAACACACAAAAAATACGTAAAATAAACTCTTATCAATTGTCATTTCAAAAACTGACTTGAATTCAATTAAGCTACTCAATGAAAAATAAAAAAAGGCATTCATAGTTGTGACGACCCCACCTCTCCCTAGAACGTATCCCAGAGTTTAGCGGACTGCCTGCCCAGCTCTCGCCAAGACTCACTCACTCATTTCAAATAAAATAGGTTACAACCTCAAGAGTAAAAGAAATAACAGTTCCCAAACTTGGAACATATATGTACACTCATTTCTATTCCAAACATTCATACAATCTCAATTATATCAAAAGATATGAATCCCAGATACATTCAACCCTAATCGAGTACTAGTGCGAGTACAATTACAAAATTTCCAAAAACTAGACTATGCTAGCCTGTACCAATCTCACGCCTCGCTCGTACCCCTTGTAAGGAAAAAAAATGACGTGGAATGAGCTAACAACCTAGTGAGGTTCCAAATAGTAAGTTGACCATTAATTAAAAGTATAAATATTCACGTAGCAAAATAGCGAGCATAACAAGTTCATAAAAGTGAGCAATAACATTTCAAGTAGCAAATCTCAAAATGAGCGAGTGTAAAATTCTTTTTCTAAAAGAAATAATGACACTACGAATAACAATCAAAGTATAAGGATACAGATGGCTCTCAGGAGCCAAATTCCCGTTGCTTCACCAGAACTTGATCAAGTATTAGTTGACACTCCGTCAATTTTCAAGTAAAATAACCAATCCAGTAGTGTTTCGCTTCACACCAATCCGTCCACCATTCAACCCCCTTACTGGGCCTGAACACCAACTAAATACTGGTGGTAATACTCGAGTATACCGATTAGTCGAGGAGGTATCACTCCACTCGATAAAACAAGAGACCCATGGTTCGTTATCTAATCGACCAAGCCCTTGCCGGCTCGATTCGATTAACTAGCTAGTGGGGTTTGGGTTCCCAAATAGTCACTATAGTCGATGACCAATCGACTTAGTCAAGAGAAAAGTACGGAAATGGGAATGAGAGGTATCTCCCACTCGTATCGAGTGTGGTACATACTGTCGCTCGGCACTTACAAATCAAGCACAAGTACAAATACAAGTATAGGTCAATGCAAATCAAGTCACTTCTACAAGCATGAATGAGATATCAAGTGATTAGTTGAGTTAGGTCAAGTGCGATAAAATATACACTTGCCCGACCAAACCAGGCAAATTTTATCCGTGATGATCACGTTGGTAAAGAATTTAATCAAGTATCAAGTTCAATCATGTATTTAGAAGCACTCACCAAAGATTTAGTACTTGTCAAAATCACGTTCAGGAGTAACCCCTTGGTTGGAGTCCAAATCTGCAATACAATATTATTTAAGAGTTTGAAATCAACTAGGGTTCGAAACATAGGAGTTTCGCTTCAAGAAGATCAAGTAAATGAAACTCATTTCGATAGTATTCATGTTACTTATCAAACTATAGAAAATTTATACTCGCTCTTTTAGTGTTGCTAAAGAAGCAACTAAAACTTTGAAATTAGCATTTGAGTCTAAAAAACGAGGAAAACATATTTCGAGTGATCACTACTTTCATTTTTTCAAGGGTACAAGTTTCGGCCAAATTTCAGCTTATATACCTCTATGAAAGAAGACTCGAATACCATAAACAATCCAAGTTCAATTCGACCTCAAATCTTCACTCAAGTCGTGAGTACACATGCCTAACTCTCGAGTGAAAATTTGGGCGGCATGCCCTTGTATTTAGCTATTTTTCAGCCATTTATGGCTTCATTATTTTCCCCAACTCAGCTTAAATTCACACATAAGCAATCTTAATACAATAGCCCTTCAACTAGGCTCAATGTCATCCAAATATAAGGCAATTCTAGCAATGCAACCATCAAAATCAAAGTTGGAAACTAGTATTAAAGAAGAATAACTAAGTAATAGGTTTGACACCTTCTGGCGTTTTGGTCACAGTTGAAGCTACGCTTATCGGATTGGGGTACATTTTATGGCGTTTCGAACATAAGATAGAGAGATACATTTCTTATGAAGACATCAATACTCAGTTCGTGCATTTTCAAGGTCAAAATGTGAAATCTCAGAGATAACAGAAAGCTGCCTGTGAAATAGGGCTTTTGGCAGTCAGGGGTATTTTAGTCATTTCACATGCTACAGTGCTCTGATTGCGCTGAAATTTTACAGGCAGATAGTTAACTCCATTCCCTACAACTTTTATGTTTGAGCAAGACCTGATTTGGTCTTTATCATGGACGAATATGCAGCGCAGGAACAGGGCAGATTCTACTACAATTGCTGGAATTTGATGTTTCAATGCTTAACACTAACATTCATGTCTTGAATCGCTACCCTAAGTCTCTATCCAAGCTCATCAACATCATATACTAGATAAACAATAATAATCACAACTGAAATTTTCAAACCCTAGCTAAACATTCCACCATATCATCACAACTAGGAATTCAACCATCAAAATCCAAGATTAAGAACTTCTATCCCCAACTTTAGTAAAATTAATGAGAGTAAAGCAAGTTCAAGCATGATATCTTCCCAAAGCCCCTTGTAAGTGAGAAACAAACCACTTTCTCCCCAAATTTTCAGCACCCCAAGTCTTCCAAGCACCAAAAGGAAAGGTTAATCGGTTTAGTTTCGTCGATTCCGCTCAAACAAGCTTGATTCAAGGTGGAAGTTGCTAGTTTCTCTCTTGAAGCTCGGCCAAGATGGTGAAAATGAAGAAGAAATGAAGCCAAGGGAAAGATAAGAAGATAGGAAATTGGTTTGGTCAAAGTTGGATGGATTGCCGCCAAGTGTCGCCGTAAGATTAAGTCCCAAATTTTTCTTCTTTTCCTCTTTCGTTTGGTCAAGATTTTCGGCTGGTTTGGAAGATAGTTTAGGGCTAATTTTGCTAAAATACAAGAAGGAGATTAAGGTAATAAAGTAGTGTCCAAGTGGTGTACTCGATCGGTAGCAAACGGTGCACGTCGGTTCAAGTCATTTTTCCTTAACTCGCGCGTACTAGTGTTTTAACTTATGGTTCACTCACTTATTATTAACACTTCTAATCACACACTTTTTCTTACCTAATACACATTCTTATCCACCAAATTTAGTACACATACCTTACCAAGTGATCACACTACTAAAATGCATCAAAAACTATGACAGTCCCACATTTCCCTAAGGTGTACCAAAGAGGTTAGTGGACTGCCTGCCCAACTCTCGCCAGAACTACTAAGATGGTTATACATAACTCAAAACGTGCTGGAATCCAGTAGCGCGCGTAAACAAAGCAAAAATCACAAAACAGAAAATGAAAATCGAAATGGAAAGTGAATAGTGCCTGCCACGTCACAATCTGCCCGGGACCCAGTCGAATACAAATAACTTCATATAATCCTTGAAATGGACATATACAAATCAAATATAACACATTGATATAGGCAACCCTAGGGGAAGACCCTCCTAGAACCTCCCAACCTTGTAATTATCAGAGTGGGATCTTTTCTCCCAACAGAAATTGAACTCGATTGTTCTCATGAACTCAAGACCTCTGACACACAAAGGTAATCAGCAACCTTAAGCAAATAAGGATGGATGAAGAGACACCACGATTAGGGAACAAACTAATCGATAAAGTCAGATTTGAATCCTAAGCAATGAACTCAAGAATTCAAGAGTAAGTTCGATTAAGAACTTGAAGGAAAATTCCTCACGATTTCTGGTTGTAATAATCTGTCTTTCGCTCATACAATAGGTGCCTTTATATAGGCTAAAGCTAGGGCAAAAATCCGGCCCACATAAACCTGAAAGAAATTCGGTCCGCATAAAGAGCTTAAAGAGCCAGCTCTTTAAGGCTTTTCGATAAGGCCCAATAAGTAATAAAATACTCAACGCCTAACAACTACTAAACTAGGTAGTCCTTAAACAACTACCAACTAAGCTAACAAGTATGAGATCATTCCTTCACTTCAAACGTGCAAGTGAACAAAGTAACTTCATGGTCCATCAAGTCTTCAAACCTAGCTTGCTCCTTGCTTGTATGGTGAATGATCAAGGCTCGTAAAGCTTCCTTCACCTTCTTGGTTCTTGATCTTGTCATCGGACCACCAATATTGATCAAAGGGTCCTTGACCCAAGGTTGAAGTTGTTGCGCACCCGTACTTGCATCATTCCCTCCCTCCTCGAAAGGATTCGTCCTCGAATCTTCAAAGTCTGTATCAAAATCAAAAGGGGATAGGTCAGACACATTAAAAGATGCGCTTATGCCATACTCACTTGGAAGTTCCAATTTGTATGCATTGTCATTGATCCTCTCTTGAACTTGAAAAGGTCCGTCGCCTCTTGGATGTAACTTGGTCCGTCGAGATGCTGGAAACCTTTCCTTCCTCATGTGCACCCAAACCCAATCACCAGGTTCGAATACAACATGCTTTCTTCCCTTATTCGCATGTTGTGCATATTGCGCATTTTTCTTTTCAATCTGAGCTCGAATTCTCTCATGCAAGGTCCGAACAGCCTCTGCCTTTTTGACACCATCTGCGCTTAAACACTTATCAACAGGAATAGGTGATAAATCTAGAGGAGTTAGCGGCTGAAACCCATAAACAATTTCAAAAGGAGAATGATTAGTAGTAGAATGAGTGGTTCGGTTATATGCAAACTCAGCGATAGGCAAACAGTCTTCCCACTTCTTCAAGTTCTTTTGAACAATGGCTCGAAGTAAAGCACCAAGGGTTCGATTGGTTACCTCAGTTTGACCATCCGTTTGAGGATGACTAGAAGTAGAAAATAGCAACTTTGTTCCCAATTTTCCCCAAAGTGATTTCCAGAAGTAGCTTAAGAATTTCACATCCCTATCACTTACAATAGTACGCGGTACTCCATGCAATCTAACCACATCCTTGAAGAATAAATCAGCAACATGGCGCGCGTCAGTTGTTTTCCTACAAGGGATAAAATGAGCCATTTTAGAAAATCTATCCACTACAACAAAGATACTATCCATACCTCTAGAAGATCTTGGTAAGCCAAGTACAAAATCCATGGATAAGTCTGTCCAAGGAGCATGAGGTACGGGTAGAGGAGTGTATAGTCCATGAGGGTTACTCCTTGACTTGGCCTGCTTACACCTTAAACACTTATCACAAATGTGAGCAACGTCACGCCTCATTTTAGGCCAATAGAAGTGTTCATGCAAGATGTCAAGAGTTTTATCAATGCCGAAATGTCCCATCAATCCTCCACCATGGGCTTCTCTAACAAGTAATTCCCTAAGCGAACAATTGGGAATACATAGGCGATTTTCTTTGAACAAGAAACCTTCATGCCTATAGTACTTTTGAAATGCAGCATGTTCACAAGCTTGAAACACATTAGAAAAATCATCATCATGTGCATACATGTTTTTAATGTGCTCAAAACCAAGTAACTTAGTGCTCATGTTAGTGATCAAAGTATACCTCCTAGACAATGCATCTGCAACGATATTATCTTTCCCCTTCTTATACTTAATGATGTACGGAAAGGAATCAATAAATGCAATCCACTTCGCATGTCTTTTATGCAACTTACCCTGACCCTTAAGGAATTTAATTGATTCATGATCAGTATGTATCACAAATTCCTTAGGCATAAGATAATGCTGCCACACTTCAAGAGCACGCACAACAGCATACAATTCTTTATCATAAGTAGGGTAATTAAGAGCTCCCCCACTCAACTTTTCACTGAAATATGCCAATGGTCTATTATTTTGATGTAAGACAGCCCCTATGCCGATTCCACTAGCATCACATTCAACTTCAAACGTCACATCAAAATTAGGCAAAGCAAGAATAGGTGCTGAAGTTAACAAATCCTTAAGCTTATTAAATGACTCTTCTTGCTCTTTTCCCCATTGAAACCCCACATTCTTTTTAATTGTCTCATTCAAAGGTGCTGCAATAGTACTAAAGTCTTTAACAAATCTCCTATAGAAACTTGCAAGACCATGAAAAGACCTTACTTGAGACACATTGGTTGGAGTCGGCCACTCTAAGATGGCTTTTACCTTGGCGGGATCAACACGTATGCCATTTGCACCAACAATATATCCAAGGAAATTAACTTCAGGAGTGCAGAAGACACATTTTTCCATGTTAGCAAACAACCTATTTTCACGCAAGGCACTTAAAACAAGTCGCAAATGCTCAACATGTTCATCTAAAGACTTGCTAAAGATCAATATATCATCAAAATAAACAACAACAAACTTCCCAAGAAAATGCCTTAAAACATGGTTCATTAACCTCATGAAAGTACTTGGAGCGTTTGTTAAGCCGAAAGGCATCACAAGCCACTCATAAAGACCATACTTTGTTTTGAAAGCAGTTTTCCATTCGTCTCCTTCCTTTATCCTTATTTGATGATAACCAGATCTTAAGTCAATTTTAGTGAAAATGATTGCCCCATGCAATTCTTCTAACATATCATCTAACCTAGGAATAGGATGACGATACTTAACAGTAATTTTATTAATTGCACGACAATCTGTACACATTCTCCAAGTCCCTTCTTTCTTAGGCACTAAAATGACTGGAACTGCACAAGGACTAAGAGATTCACGTACCTGGTCCTTTTCAAGGAGGGAATCGACTTGCCTTTGGATTTCCTTTGTTTCCTCCGGATTTGCTCTATAGGCTGGTCGATTTGGGAGAATTGCTCCAGGAACAAAGTCGATTTGATGTTCGATACCTCGAATTGGAGGTAATCCTTTTGGTAGTTCCTCCGGAAACACATCCTTGAATTCCTGCAAAAGAGAGTAGATTGCACTAGGAAGAGAATCGGTTATGCCTAGTGTGTAAAAAGAAGAATAATCAGCTTCCCTGTACAGAAGTACTATGAGAAGACTTTGTGCATTCAAAGCCCTACCTACCTCTCGCACACTTGCATAGAAGCTCTTTTTGTTCACTTTCAAGCTCTCGGCCTCACTAAGTTTTTTCCCCCTCGAATTTTCTTTTTCACTCAATTCGGCCTCTACTTTCTTTTTTTCCTCATCCTCAAGCACATTCGGCCTTTTTTTTGCCTCTCTCAGTTGCCTTTTCTCTCGCTCTTTTCTTAGATGTAATTGTTCCTCATACACTTGTGTAGGTGTCAAGGGTGAAAGAGTGATCTTGAGGTTGTCCATAATGAACTTATACTTATTAGTGAGTCCAATATGATCAGCCTGCCTATCATACTCCCACGGACGCCCTAACAAGACATGACTAGCTTGCATAGGAATTACATCACATAAAACTTGGTCCTTGTATCGACCAATAGAAAAAGCGATTAAAGCTTGTTTGGTCACCTTGACTTCCCCCCCATCATTTAACCAAGATAGTCTATAGGGTTTAGGGTGGTAAGTCCATGAAAGGTGCTTTTGTTCGACAAAGTCAGCAGCTACGCAATTAGTACAAGAGCCACTATCAATGATCATGAGACATACCTCATCTCCAATTTTGCATCTCGTATGAAAAATGTTGGTCCGTTGGAGATCATCTTCTTGCGCTTGTGCATTTAGCACTCTCATAGTCACCATAGTTCGAGCCACGGGGTCCTCTTCTATTTCAACCAGGTCAGCATCCTTCCCTTCTTCTTCAAGTGGTGGCATGTCCGCATATTCCTCCTCTCCTTCGCTTTGCCACATTCCCTCTTCATTCATGTACATGATGCTTCGGTTAGGGCATTGAGCCATGAGGTGGCCAATTCCCTTGCATTTGAAACATGCCTTTGGCTGGTTGGTAGACGTATTTGGCCTTGGAAGAGTTGGTCGCGGGGTTGGTTTAGAAGGAGTTGCACTCGGATGGAACGGCTGCTCCATTCGCCTGTTTTCCCTTTCCTTATTGCCTTGCCTTGGCCAAGCATTGGATGTTGGCAATTGATCACGTCTCCAAGGTATGGAAGAGGATGTAGTGGTTCGGCCACTAGGTGTCTTTATAGGTAAGGCTTGCCTTTCCACCTTCTCTGCATAAGACACCATTTGTTGTAGCTCAAAGTGGTCTTGAAGCTCAACCTTCTTCCGAATTTCAGGATTTAATCCATTAAGAAATCTTGCCATGGTTGCTTCTGAATTCTCTTGTATATTGGCCCTTATCATTGCTACCTCCATTTGTTTGTGGTACTCATCAACCGAACTGGACCCTTGGGTGAGTCGTTGGAGCCGATTGTACAAGTCCGTGGTGTAATGGAAAGGTATAAATCGTTTCCGCATCACTTGCTTCATTTCAGCCCAAGTGTCAATTGGTTGTTCCCTATTTCTCCTCCTTGTGGCACATACTTGCTCCCACCAAATGGATGCATAATCTTCAAATTCAATAGCTGCAAGTTTCACCTTTTTCTCTTCAGAGTAATTGTGGACTTCAAACACTTGCTCAACTCTCCTAACCCAATCTAAATAAGCTTCAGGATCATTTTTCCCATGAAAGGTAGGCATCTTAGTCTTGATGGAACCAAGATTGTCATCGGTTCTCCTAGGTCGGCCTCGACCTTCCCTCGCTCCCTCTTGGCTTCTCCTTGATCGAAATGAGGTGTGAGAATGATACCCCTCATCATCCGCATCATGATCAGCACTCTGAACACTCGACACCCTATGGTGTGTATCTCCGGTACCTCGCATCTCAATGGCAGCCAACCTGTCGGATATTTGTGCCATCGCAAATTCATGTTTCTCCATCGCAAATTCATGTCTCTCCGCTTGTTTTTGAAGAGTTTGGAGCACCAGTTTGAGTGACACGTCGGTCTCAGACGGCTCAGGCATGTTCCCCTCTTGAGACATATTGTCTAACCTGCAAAACAAGTGTATCCTAGTCTACCTTGCAAGCACTCGTGTATCACTCAAGGAAACACACTCACTCTCAATTTTCCTTCTCGAAGTTCTTAAAACAACTCAAACTCTCAAAAATTCCAGAATTAATGACTCTATAAGCAAGTAACAAGACACCAAGCAGAATTTTGCAAATCTTAGAAAATACTCTACCCGAAGCTGAAACTCTTTTTTTTTTTTTCTTTGAGCTGTTGCTTTGCTGAATTTCTGGTCAGTATTTTGGAGTATAAATGGTGCTTTTGGGGTGCTCAAATAATGTACGAACCAGTCCTCAAATTTCAGTCAAATCGGATCGCAAAACTAGCTCAACCGATTTTAGAAACTCAAGAACTCCCAAGGCGATTTGGGCTAAGGTGTTTGGTTTGGTTTTGAAAACGGAATTGGGTGTGTTTGGGGCTGGTTAGGTCGTTTGGGTCTTTGGAATTCAATCAAGATTTGGAGATTAACCAAGATTTGGGAACCCACCAAGAATTGGAAACTCACGATTTTTTGGAAACTTGATTTCCTTTGTATGAGAGCCAATTCCTTCTCTTCTTCCTTTTTTTTTTCTCTTTCGTTTTTTTTTTCCTTTTTTTTTTCGGCTCTTCAAGGAACACAAATTCAGATCACACCAACAAGTTCAAGAAAACGGATGAAAGGTTATGCCAATTCCAAGAAAACCCTAGTTCTTGGTTTATTGTTCAAGAATTTTCAAAACAAGACTTGGTGGTCCAAGAACTTCAAGAATTTGTTCAAGAAACACAAGAATTTTCCCAAATTATGTTGTGGTGTCTAGGGTTTGCAAAACAACAACCAATTCTCAAGAAATAGGCAAAACAGAATTTCAGCAATACTCAAAAGAAAATTCCAGCAATACTCTAGCAACTTGAACACTAAAACAATATAAGGTACGTGACTCTTTTTTTTTTTTTTGTCTTTAAACCCTAACAACCCAAACACAAATATAACAAACCCAAGAACTTGGACAGAAAACACAAAAAGACAACACCCAAACAGTTTTTTTTTTTTGACTCGGATGAACAGTAACGTGAACAGTACGCTACAGTATGATGAACAGTAATTCGGAATAGTAACGATGAACAGTAATCGCTACAGTTTTTTTTTTTTTGACAAAAGACACAACTAACAAGATATGAACAACTTCAATTAAAAGAGAATTAACCTGATGCTCTGATTACCAACTGATATAGGCAACCCTAGGGGAAGACCCTCCTAGAACCTCCCAACCTTGTAATTATCAGAGTTGGATCTTTTCTCCCAACAGAAATTGAACTCGATTGTTCTCATGAACTCAAGACCTCTGACACACAAAGGTAATCAGCAACCTTAAGCAAATAAGGATGGATGAAGAGACACCACGATTAGGGAACAAACTAATCGATAAAGTCAGATTTGAATCCTAAGCAATGAACTCAAGAATTCAAGAGTAAGTTCGATTAAGAACTTGAAGGAAAATTCCTCACGATTTCTGGTTGTAATAATCTGTCTTTCGCTCATACAATAGGTGCCTTTATATAGGCTAAAGCTAGGGCAAAAATCCGGCCCACATAAACCTGAAAGAAATTCGGTCCGCATAAAGAGCTTAAAGAGCCAGCTCTTTAAGGCTTTTCGATAAGGCCCAATAAGTAATAAAATACTCAACGCCTAACAACTACTAAACTAGGTAGTCCTTAAACAACTACCAACTAAGCTAACAAGTATGAGATCATTCCTTCACTTCAAACGTGCAAGTGAACAAAGTAACTTCATGGTCCATCAAGTCTTCAAACCTAGCTTGCTCCTTGCTTGTATGGTGAATGATCAAGGCTCGTAAAGCTTCCTTCACCTTCTTGGTTCTTGATCTTGTCATCGGACCACCAATATTGATCAAAGGGTCCTTGACCCAAGGTTGAAGTTGTTGCGCACCCGTACTTGCATCACACATGAACATGAGTACACGCTTTTATAAACCACATTCGTATTTTTACAAATCAAAAGAGAACATTTGAATCCAAGTACAATTAGGGTTTCCAACCATGGAGGAGCTATACAAAATATCTAAACTAGCTCAACTCATGCTTCAAAATCACAGTTCCAAAAAGTGGTTCCCTGTAAGGAAAACAAGGGTAATGGAACGGGGTGAGCTAGAAACTCAATGAGGTACCAAAAGTATAACAGTGAAAACCATGAGAAAACACTTTGAGGGCACATATACACATCAAGTAAGAGAAATAAACGAACACCACCATTTAAAGGATACAGGTGGCCCTCAAGAGCCAAATCCCCGTTGCAATACTTGATCCAGCCTCGTTGACTCTCCGTCAATGTTTAATAACACACTCATGTCCGTAGACCCCTCTTACGCCAAAATCCCATTCACCAAACATACCCCTTACCGGGCCCGAACGCCGAACAGGAACAGTAATGGTAATACTCGAGTATACCGGAATCAAGAGTCTCAGTACCCATGGATTGTCAATTACCTCGACCAAGCCCTTGCTGGCTCGATTTAATTAACTCCCCATGAGGTTGAGATCAAGTTTAACAGGAAGATCGTTGGACACACTTCCAAACGATCTCATAACAAGCGCAAGTAACAAGTTCAAGCACATAATAAGTACAAGTAATAGATTCCAGTTCATTCAGTACAGGCAAGAGAACGAGTGTGATAAAGTACACACTCGTCTCATTCAAAATAACTGAGTTCATAGTTATCCATGTCACACATTTTAAGTATAGATGAACCAATTAAACAACAATTCAGGGGAGTGGTACACTCACCAGTTAAAACAGAGTTCAACTAAGGTAGGGCTCTAATCACCAAGAAACCCTAAAATAGCCAAGGTAAACAATTATGGTTCCCATAGCCACAATTCCAGTAAATAAAATGCACAAATGAGACTCGACTACAAGTCGTAGGTCTCGCCAACTAATTAGTCATGCAAGTGTGCAAAACATGATTTCGGAAACAAAAAGGTAATATGAAAACTTAGGACTCGAACAACCCCAAAAGCCTATCTTATGTATATCCCAAATCAAACCAAACTCGAAAGAATCCAACATTCCCAAAATTTGGATAGCATGTCCCCTACATTTCCTTACTTTTCCATCCTGCAAGCAACACCAATTCATCTCAAACCAACCACATACACATTATAGACAATAGAATACACCTTTCGGCACAATAAGCACAACTGAAGCTACACCTATCGGATTGAAATGAATCTTATGGCGTTTCGAAGCCAAAACATAAACCTACATTTCTTATGAAGACCTCCAAAGCCAAATCATGCATTTTCATGGTCAAAAATGGAAAAGTCCACGTAAACAGAAATCTGTCCGCGAAACAGGGTTCATGGGCAGTCAAGGGTATTTCGGTCATTTCATAGGCTACAGTACTCCGATTGAGTTGAAATTTTGTAGGCAGCTAGCTAACATCATTTGATACAACGTTGATGTTTTAAACTAAGCTTGATTCGGCCTCTAACATGCTCAAAGAAAGCCGGGCAGAACAGGAAAAATTGGAATCCTAAGGCTGAAATTTCCGCACAAAACTGAAATTTTCCGTAAATAATCGTAACTAACATATACAAGCTCCATTTTACACCATAACAAACTATCATACCATGATTAAACCATAATCATCCCATAAAATCAGAAAAATCTCCATTAAATCAGAAATTTAACAAACACTAGTTAAACCCACGAAGTCTTCCACAAATTAACATGTTAAGCCACTAGAAACCACTAATCTTTTCTTATTAAGAACAAAAGGAGATTTCTTAGCACCTTACCTTTACAACTCAAGAAAGATGGCAACTTAGCACCTCCACTTCTAAAACCACTCCACCACCTTCTTCAATCCCACCTAGCAATAGGTTTTTACGGAGGAATTTGAAGTTTAAATGGTTGGATCAAGAGATTAAGCAAGAGAATAGAAGGCAAAAGTTGAGGAATTTTCTCTCTTTTCTCTCTATGTTGTTCGGCCAAGAGAAAGAAAATGAAGATGAAATTGGTCAAAATTCATGTTTAGTAAAAGTGAAAGAAATTAGTCAAAGTCCACCCTCCAATCAAAACGCGCCACCTAGCACCTTTTAGGTTTAACACTTATCCTTTTGTCTCTCCAAACAAATCAATCTAGCTAACCTCCAATTATCTCCTAACACCTAGTAAATTAATCCCTTAATGCAAAACTTAACCTAATTGGCCGAATTAACCGCACTTAACGCACTAGCGGGTCCCACGTCCACTATACACTTTAAATATCTCATGAACTAACTTATACTAGAAAAATAATTTAAAAACTGCATTTACTTATAAAAATATCTCTAAAGTTAACATAATAACAAAAATGTAGAAAACGGGTACAAAGAAAGAAAATAAGGCCTAGAAATTTAGAAAATTTTCGGGTTCTCACACTCTCTCCCCCTTAAAAGAATTTCGTCCTCGAAATTTCTTATCATCGCCTTCTCCGGGATACAAAACTTTTATTACTTCCTTCTCACACTCAAATTGAGCACCGTACCTAGCCAATCAATCAGTATCCCTTCACTAGCCAAATTCATTGAATTCTTTCGTATAGTTTCTTTTTCCTTCTCAAATTGAACGTCTTATATATCATTCTAGTGGTCAAACGGTGGAATACCAGAATCTTACCTTCCACGTCTTCAAACGAGTCAGGGGCTTGATGTTGCTCTAGGGCATACGCCTGAGCCGACACCTTTGGTCCATTCTTCTCCCCTTCGACTGGTCAGGGTTGGTCGTGGTTGGCTGTTGGCTCCTACTCCCTTCTCGAGATCGGTCTGGGCAATTTGCGATTTGATGATCCACGCTCCCACAACTCAGACATTTTCTTCCTTTCTTCCAACAGACCTCCTCCGTGTGATTCGGCTTCCCACAGTACCCGCAGGGACCACGGGAAGCGGAGACTGAGCCTCTTTGTGAGGCACCACTTGACATCCCTGGTAGTTGTACTCCCCCGTTGCCCCTTCCAATCTTAGGAGGCGTACCCTTATCCCCTTGCTCCGAGCTACTTCCAGGAAATCCTCTTTTCTTAGTTTGAAAGTTTCTAACTTGTAACCTCGCACTTTCAACTCGTTGAACTTTCTCCACCGCATCACTAAAGGCAGTGAGTTGGGCTACCGCCAAGTCCTTCTGAATCTCAACATTTAATTCCTGGACAAAACGCCTTATCCTCCTTTGTTCGGTCACAATTAGTTCAGGGGTGAACTTAGACAACCTGGTGAACTGGCTCTCATATTCGGCGATAGTTTGAATTCCCTGCCGAAGTCTAATGAATTCAACTTCTTTCTTTTCCTGGATCACAGGTGGGAAATACTTCGTGTTGAACTCTCTCATGAAATTCACCCGCGTCCTTGGGGTTTGTTCTCTTTCCCATTTCAGTCTTATGATATTCCACCAAGAACGGGCCGCTCCCTCCAGTTGGAAGACGGCAAATGTCACCTGTCGCTCCTCAGTATAGTGTAGCGCGGTAAAAATATCAATCATCTTCTCTAGCCACCTTTCGGCCACGTCAGGTTCGGGTCCTCCAAGAAATTTCGGTGGCGAGAACTTTTGAAATCGTTCAAGAGCTTTATCCTCACCCTCGGTATGATTACCAGGATTTTTTGGCTGAGTAATAGGATTTTGGCCTTGATGTTCCACTACGTGAGCCAAAAGGTCGGTCATACGTTGGATAGCGGCAGCTACCTGAATGTTAGGGTCCATTCCAGGTTCAGGGTTGGGTTCAGGCATTGGTTCCCGATTTCCCCATTCATTCAAGGATTGCCTACGTCCACGGCCCCGGCCTCGTCCACTACGAGTTCCTTCCATTGGATTAACTAATCTAGGCTCGAGGCGCGAATACAACTAACGAGGTCAGTCAGTCAGATATATATATCTAATATGTCCGAATCAATTCAAAACAAAAACAAATATACATATAACACGACTATATCAAACAAATCACACAGTAACAGTCAATCAGATACAAGCAAAGGAAATTCTATGGAAGTAAGGGGGTCATTCAATAGTACATACTACGAACTAGACCAGGAGTACAAAAGCAACTAACAAAAAGCTCTCCCCCCTAGGGTTCCATCCGTAATCTACAAGAAATCGTAATTTATCTCTTAGGCAGGGTTAATCATCCACGCATCATATAAAGTTCCGTAGAATCAGAGGTCTAAGTCGCCAAGTCATTTCTAGCATAGGCTTCCATCCCATTTCGTATTCGGGTACAAGAATCCAAAATAAAATAATTCACCACTCGAGCTGACCAGTCCCAAGAGTAAATCATCTACATTTGAAATTCCTACCCGACATATGTATCTATAGTCTCCAAGTACCAAAATAAATGTTTAAAACCTATAATACACCGTGATTCATAGCTTATGCTCAAAAGAGTACTTAGTCCCTTATACTCATTCACATGAGCGAGACCACAACACCACTTGGCCCTAAACTTACTCCGCGCAGAGATCACGCGAAGCAGCTTTGATACCACCTGTGACAGCCCCACCTTCCCCTAAGGCGTACTAAAGAGGTTAGCGGACTGTCTGCCCAACTCTTGCCAAGACTACTAAGACGGACTGTCTGCCCAACTCTTGCCAAGACTACTAAGACGGTTATACATAATTCAAAACGTGCTGGAATCCAGTAGCGCGCGTAAACAAAGTAAAAATCACGAAACAGAAAATGGAAATCGAAACGGAAAGTAAATAGTACCTGCCACGTCACAATCCGCCCGGAACCCAGTCGAATACAAGTAACTTCATATAATTCTTGAAATAGACATATACAAACCAAATATAACACATGACCATGAGTACATGCTTTTATAAACCACATTCGTATTTTTACAAATCAAAAGGGAACATTTGAATCCAAGTACAATTAGGGTTTTCAACCATGGAGGAGCTATACAAAATATCTAAATTAGCTCAACTCATGCTTCAAAATCACAGTTCCAAAAAGTGGTCCCCTGTAAGGAAAACAAGGATAACGGAACGGGGTGAGTTAGAAGCTCAATGAGGTACCAAAAGTATAACAGTGGAAACCATGAGAAAATACTTTTAGGGCACATATACACATCAAGTAAGAGAAATAAACGAACACCACCATTTAAAGGATACAGGTGGCTCTCGGGAGCCAAATCCCCGTTGCAATACTTGATCCAACCTCGTTGACTCTCCGTCAACGTTTAATAACACACTCATGTCCGTAGACCCCTCTTACGCCAAAATCCCGTTCACCAAACATACCCCTTATCGGGCCCGAACGCCGAACAGGAACAGTAATGGTAATACACGAGTATAGCGGAATCAAGAGTCTCAATACCCAAAGATTCCCCAAGAACAGGTACCCATGGATTGTTAATTACCTCGACCAAGCCCTTGCTGACTCGATTTAATTAACTCCCCATGAGATTGAGCTCAAGTTTAACAGGAAGATCGTTGTACACACTTCCAAACGATCTCATAACAAGCGCAAGTAATAAGTTCAAGTACATAACAAGTACAAGTAATAGATTCCAGTTCATTCAGTACAGGCAAGAGAATGAGTGTGATAAAGTACACCCTCGTCTGTGATAAGTGAATATTTAACGTACATTTTGTACAAATTTGGCATGAATTTTTGGTTTGTTTTGAGAAGATTAAAGTCATATTTGAACTCTTTTGGTGATAATTGCTTAAATTTTATTTAAGGGTTCAAAACTTGATAAATGAGTGGATTAATGCGTTAATTTTGTGAGATTGTGAAGGTTATTGAAGTATGAAATTCATGCACGAGCTGAAAGAAATGTAAGGGTCATCTAGAGGACAAAGTACACAAGAAATTGGGAGCAAAAATATAGAAAAAGGAAAGAAGTGAAAAAATTGGAAAATTGATCAACACGGATCCGTGCTCGGATCCGTGTGAACAGGAGGGATCCGAGCCCTCGTCTGTTTTTCTGGAGAAGTGTATCCGAGGTCAGAACGATCTGACCTTGGATCCATCATGGGAAGTCCTCGGATCCACTGATCCGAGCTCGGATCCATTTTCACCCTCGGATCCGAGACTCGGATCTGTCTCTCTCCTCAGCAAGTGGCACAACCATTTTTCTTTACCTTTCTTATAACATTTCCAGCTATTTTGAGGGACAGAAATCGGTGGCGCATGCTTCTGCAACAAAAAGGAAGACAAAATGAGTTATTGAGAAGTCAAAACAATATATCTTTTGACTTCCTTTACAAAATCTAAGTGGTTGAAATCATGAAGGAGAAAATATTGCCTTTCTACCACCTTTTATGCAGAGACACAAGAGAGAAGTAGGAGATGACCAGACGTAGCTAGTTTTCCTGCTTGTAACATTTTTCTCTCTAGATAGGAGTTCTTGGAGAAGCATTCTTGGAGTTTTTCACTTGTAATCATATTGTGCAAGAGCATAGCAGGAATTGGAGAGCTTCATCTTCAATTGACTAAGCTTTCTTTTATCTTTCTTATACTTGTACTTTATGATGTTTTGCATTAATAAACTTGTGAGTTTGATTGTTGAATCATTCATGAGTAGCTCATTTTCTTTATCTAGGGAGTAGATGAAACTTATGGCTAAATAATATGAATTGAATGTGATTTACACTTGTTATATCCTGTATTAACTTGTCTACTTGTATAGCTGTGATTACTTGTTATTGATTGATCACCAATAGCTTGGTTATAGTTGTTATTGTTCAATGAGAATTGGTAATAACAATGGAAACACATGAGTAGAGCTTGAGTTGTATGTTCATGAAAATGGAGATACACTTAGGTGGATTATTTAGCATTTCATGAAATAAAACAGAGTAGTAGTAGTATTTCACCATGAAAATAGGGAAATCTATATTGTTTTAGGCCATTTCATCATGAAAATGAGACTTGAAAACTTTGGAAATGAATCTCTGGTTAAATAAGAATAATAGCAAGAAGAAAATCCATTCATTTGTGTTGTTTATGCCATAAGTGGAATCTACATCCCTAGAATCTTCCTTAAGTGAAATTTCTCTATTTGCATTCAGCATTTGTTAAACTAGATTTGTATATCAGATTTGTAGACTACAACAATATACTTTCTGTGCTCAAATTAATTGTAAGTCTAAATAATAGAGAAAACAAGGGCTTAGTAATTGTTTAAATTGCTCCTCGTGGGATCGACCCGATACACATCTTGTACTACAAATTGCGACCTGTATACTTGCAGTCCAACGGGTGTAAAATCGGAATTAAACTTGCATTGATAAAATAATCCCGCCAAGTTTTTGACGCCGTTGCCGGGGAGCGGCAATATTAGGGCCTAATCATCTCTATTAATTTAGATATTTTCATTATTTTTATTCAAGTTGTTGAATTAAAATTGCAAGATTTCTCTTGTTTTTGTTTGTAGTGTATGCACCGATCAAATCGAGAAGTTGCACATTTTGATCCGGAAATTGAAAGAACATTACACAGACAAAGGAGGAATACATCACATTAAGAGGAACAAGAGGTTTGGCAGCCAATAGAAGATATCTTGATAGAATTACAATTTGAGGAAGAAATGGTAGAAAATGAATCAAATAGGAGAATTCTGCGAGATTTTGCTTTACCGGGAGCACAAGGTTCTCAAACTAGCATTGTAAGGCCAACGGTAAACGCTAATAATTTTGAGATAAAACCATCACTGATTCAAATGGTACAACAATCTCAATATGGAGGTAATGCTACCAAGGATCCAAATTCTCACTTGTCAACATTTCTTGAAATTTATGATATAATTAAATTTAATGGTGTTAGTGAAGATGCAATTAAACTTCGATTGTTTCCATTTTCACTAAGGGACAAGGCTAAGGTTTGGCTACAATCTCATCCTCCAAATACTTTTACTACTTGGGATGAATTAGCTAAGGCTTTTCTTAATAAATTCTTTTCACCTGAAAAAACTGCTAAATTGAGAATGGATATAACTAGTTTCTCTCAACAGGAAGGAGAGACATTGTATGAAGCTTGGGAGCGCTATCGGGAATTGCAACGAAGATGTCCTCATCATGGTCTACCCGATTGGCTAGTAGTCCAAACATTTTACAATGGTCTCACCTATCCAACAAAGACCCATGTAGATGCTGCAGCGGGAGGAGTTTTGATGGGAAAGACAGCTGAGGAAGCTCAGCAATTGATCGAAGAAATGGCTGCTAACAACTACCAATGGGAAAACGAACGAGGTAATTCAAGGAGAACCACAGGTATGCTCGAAGTAGACACCTTGAATATGTTAAGTGCAAAAATGGATAATGTGGTTAAGATGCTTAATAGGCAAGTTGGTTCTAGTTCTAATCAAGGAGTAGTTGTTGCATGTTGTACCACTTGCGGCGGAGATCATGATGATTTTATGTGTTCTAGCAGTGAACAGGTTCAATATCTCAACAATTACAACCGTCCACCCCAAAACAATTCATACTCCAATACTTATAATCCAGGATGGCGTAATCACCCGAATTTTGGATGGAAAGATCAAGGGAACCAACAAAGACCAGTTAATCTACCGGGTTTTCAACAAAAGCAACTACTACATAAGTCCAAACCAACTTGGGAATTGACGATTGAAAAGCTAACCAATGTATCAAATGATAAAATTGAAAAGTTTGCTAGTGCCACTACTCAACGGTTTGAAAGAATTGAGGGAAGAATGGACCAACTCACCAATATGTACAGGAATGTTGAGGTCCAATTAGGCCAAATTGCTAATGCGGTTAATAATCGCAACCAAGGGAATTTACCTAGCAAGGTTGAGGTGAACCCAAAGGAGCATGTGAAGGCTATAACCCTCCGTAGTGGTAAAGAATTAGTTGAGCCGCCGGTAGTTGGAAGTGGAAGAGAGTTTGAAAAAAGAGAAAATAAGAAATTGAGTGAGTTAGAAGAGGGAAGCAAGGAAGTAAAAGGGAAAGAAAAGATGGAGAAAAATGAACTACAAATGGAAGATGCAACACCAATTCCTCCACCGGTACCATTCCCTCAAAGATTGAAGCCTTCAAGAAATGACAAAGAATTTGAGAAATTTGTCAACATTTTTAAACAATTACATATTAACATTTCTTTTGTGGATGCTATTTTGCAGATTCCTTCATACGCAAAGTTTTTCAAGGAGATAATGACCAAGAAAAGAAAGTTGGTAGATAGTGAGACAATTGCATTAACGGAAGAATGTAGTGCAATCATACAAAACAAATTGCCACCCAAGTTGAAAGATCCAGGGAGTTTCACAGTTCCTTGCACTATCGGTAATGTAAAATTTTCTAAAGCACTTTGTGATCTTGGTGCAAGTGTGTCATTGATCCCTTTAACTGTGGTTAGATAATTGGGGTTGAAAGAGCTGAAGCGTACTAACATTTCCTTGCAATTGGCTGACAGGTCTATTAGACATCCAATGGGCATATTGGAGAATATGCTCATTAAAGTACAGAAATTCATTATTCCTGTCGATTTTGTTGTTTTAGATATGGAGGAAGATGTAAATGTACCTATTATACTTGGTAGACCATTTTGGCCACTGCAGGTACAATAATATATGTCAAACGAGGTAAGTTTAAGTTTCAAATCGGTGAAGAGGAAGTGGAATTTGATTTGAGTAAAGTGGAGAAATATCCCTCTTTTACCGACCATGTTTATTCAGTTGACATATGTGATGAATTGGCATTAGAAATGAGTCAAGTTAATCTTGATAATGATTCTCTTGAACTTTGTCTTAATGGTATAGGTATACAAGAGGAACAAATTGAAGAAATGACTGAATTTTTGCAGGCACAGGTTCCTTATAAAAGGAGAAATGCATATGAGGAGTTAGGACTGAGCAAAGGGCTACCTCCACCATCATGTGAGCAAGCACCGCAGCTTGAGTTTAAACCGCTGCCTAAGCACCTCAAATATGCGTTTCTTGGAGAAAAAGAGACACTGCCTGTGATTGTAAATTCATCATTAGATGAGGAACAATTAGACAAGCTCTTACGTGTTTTGAGGAAGCATTTAAAGGCTATAGGATGGACAATTTCTGATATCAAAGGAATTAGTCCAACTATTTGTATGCACAGGATTTTATTGGAAGAGAATTCTAAACCAGTGGTTGAGACTCAAAAAAGGTTAAATCCAAACATGAAGAAAGTGGTAAGAGTAGAAATCCTTAAATGGTTGGATGCAGGAATAATTTTTTCAATTTCTGATAGTGTTTGGATTTCTCCTATTCATGTAGTGCCAAAGAAAGGGGGGATAACCATAGTACATGGTAAAAATGATGAAATGATTCCCTCTAGAGTTGTGGTTGGTTGGCGAGTCTGTATTGATTACAGAAAACTGAATGCAGCTACTAGAAAAGATCATTTCCTTCTTCCTTTCCTTGATCAAATGGTAGAGAGATTGGCCGGATATGAATTTTATTGTTTCTTGGATGATTTTTCAGGATACAATCAAATAGTCATTGCACCGGAAGATCAAGAGAAAACTACATTCACTTGCCCTTACGGCACTTTTGCATTTCGAAGGATGCCTTTTGGACTGTGCAATGCACCGCCCACCTTCCAACGATGCATGATGGCAATTTTCTCTGATTTTAATGAGAAAATTATGAAAATCTTCATGGATGATTTTTCTGTATTTGGATCTACTTATGATGATTGTCTTAATAATTTAGATCTAATTTTGCAGAGATGTGAAGAAACAAACCTTGTACTCAATTGGAAAAAATGTCACTTCATGGTTTGTGAAGGTATTGTGCTAGGCCACAAAATTTCCTCAGAAGGTATTGAGGTTGATCAAACCAAAATAGAGGTTATTGAGAGAATGTCTCTACCGACTACTGTGAAAGTGTGACGACCCCACCTCCCCCTAAGGCGAACCAGAGGGTTCGGCGGGCCGCCTGCCCAGCTCTCGCCGGGACTCAGTCGTTCACTACAATCCTCAAATGAATTACAAGAATAAACCTCAAATATACATCAACTGGTCCACAAATACACATCCGTCTCCAATAATTACATGTCACAAAAGCAGCGGAAACAATTCTCAACTATACATAAAATGATTCCAAATCAAAACTGTACAAAACATAGGCCATCTAATCACGTGCACAAGTACTAAGTCCTTCCTTCGCCTTGAGCCCTGTGGGGGGGGAAATAAAATATTTTTGGGGTGAGCTAAAAGCCCAGTGAGTAACCAGTAAAATCAGTAATCAAATAGTTTTCACAAAAATTCATTTCATTGATGTCATGGTTCAGAAATCAGATGTACGTATTTTTGCTCTCGTGAGCCAGTGAAATCATTGTAATGTTTTAGAAGTTCAATAAGTAACCGAGGTAAAAATGTAATTTTGTTACAGGTCAACATTTGCACAGTGAGAGTAAAACAAAAGCAGAAAATGACACCACATGGTAATTCCACAAAGCTCAATGAGCTAAAATCGCAATAAGGTTCCGAACATGAAATTTCATAACAAAGCCAACACATTAACCATCAATAATCAATAATTCAAGAAACATTTACAATGGAAAGCGATAGTAACATATTCATTAAAAGGATACCGCTCACATGGAGCTATTCATTTGTTCGTTCCCCTGACATTTCCCCTTATTCCTCCAATTATTTGAAAATTTCATTTTTATAATTAAACCCTCGTTCATCTTTTTATTCGTTCATCTTTTTTTTTTTCCGGACGTTGGCCGGTCTCCACCCATCCGGACGTTGGCCGGACTCCACCCATCCGGACGTAGCCGGACTACAAGGTAATACTCGAGTATACCAAATTCACCCAGGGTCACCATATCGCCCGATTCGATCGGTAACGAAGGGCAGTGGCCAGTTCAGCCAAACGGCTTACATTCATGCACAACTAGCATTTAATCATTAATCATTGAAAATTTCATATTTATTTAGGTCGAGTGCGATAAAGTACACACTCGCCTAGAAAACTCGTTTTCACAATCATCGAAAGTACTTAATACATTTTCAATTAATAATGACAAGCCAATAAGTCAAGAATTACAGCAACCAAGGGACACTCATATGCAAGTACGCATGATATGCAAGAAAACAGTTCAAAAGTAACTTTTGAAACAGTTTAAAAGTAAATAATGCAGGAAACGGTTCATAAAGAACTTCAGAAATAGTTTGAGGTCACTCACCTCCATGGCTCAGAAAGCATCCAGCATATAACATTGTCTTGCGCAAATCCAAGTCTTAGATCACAAACTCAATGCAAACAAATCCCTTCAAAGTTCGGACAGCACTTCCCCTGAATTTACTAACTCCAGCCATCATGGCTTCATTATTTCCTCATTCCAACCCAAAGGTACACACACATCAACAAGTTCATCCAATAGCCATTCAGCAAACTCCAAGTAGTACGAGTACAAGTCAAGCTAGGGAAAAGTCCGAAAAGGAAGGTTTAGCTCAAACCAGAAAAACAGTTTTGGACGTCACTTTGCGGTAATGGCACAAAATGCGCTACGCTTATCGGATGAGGGCGTAAGACCCACCATCTCGAAGCTAAAAGACAGGGCTACAACAATGTAGAAGGCCTCTCAGTCCAATTCCCAGCACAACTAGGTCAAAAATGCAGAAAACCAACCCAGAACCGTAATTGCAGGTTCCCAAATCACACAAAACTGTAATCAGTCCAATTCAGTCTACACAGGTCCAAATGCATTGATTCCAAAGGCATATGATAGCTAAGACATCAAGATATATTTCATCAGAAGACACCAACTTCAAAATCCAAACCAATTCCAGTCAAAACAGGCAATTACTATCGCAGTTCTCACATTCTGATCACCCAGAACAGCAACAGTAAAAACGACATATATCACTCTACACTACTCCAAATGACCTGAAATTTTGCAGGAACTTCAAATTCATCAATACCTACAACTTTCATGTTTTGAGCAAAGTCCAATTCGGCCTCTATCTATGACCTAAAATTTCGGACAGAATGTTCAACCAAGAACCCTAATTTTCCAGAAATTCTTCCAAATCCAAAATTGATTGCATTTATCAACAATTCACACCTACTAGAGTCATTTGAAACCATTACCATTCATCATACAAGGCCACAACATCAAAATCATATGAAACCAGAAAATTCCTCATAAAATGGAAAACTTCACCAAATCAAGCCAAACCAAGAAATAAATCATATAATCCAACTCTCAAGCCACTTCTAAGCATAATATAACCATCATTAGGTGTAGTAGGGTGTTCAAGCATCACTTACCAAGAAATTAAGAGAGATAGAGAGAATTTCCGGGTTCTCAAACTCATTTTTTTTCGGGGCGTCACAGAAAGGCATTCGCAGCTTTCTTGGACATGTGGGATTTTATCGGCGGTTTATTAAGGATTTTTCAAAGATTGCTAAACCTTTATGTGAATTACTTGCAAAAGATGTTACTTTTCACTTTAATGATGAGTGTTTACTTGCTTTTAATAGGTTGAAGAAGGAACTTGTCTTCGCACCCATAATAGCATCACCGGATTGGAGCATGCCATTCGAATTGATGTGTGATGCAAGTGATTTTGCAGTTGGGGCTGTTCTTGGGCAAAAACGTGATAAACGACTTCATGTTATTTATTATGCAAGTAAAATGTTAAATGAAACCCAAGTCAACTATGCAACAACAGAGAAGGAGTTGCTCGCAGTGATTTTTGCATTAGATAAATTTAGATCGTACTTAGTTGGATCTAAAGTTATCATTTACACCGATCATGCAGTACTCAAGTATTTGTTAAATAAGAAAGATGCAAAACCGTGACTAATTCGATGAATTTTATTGTTGCAGGAATTTGACTTGGAGATCAAAGATAAAAAAGGATCCGAGAATTTAGTTGCTGATCATCTTTTTAGATTGGAGAACATGCCGCAAGAAGACCATTCGTCCATTAGAGAAGAATTTTCAGATGAGTTTTTAATGGCAATTTATAAGTCACCATGGTATGCTGATCTAGTTAACTTTATAGCTAGTGGAGTGATACCAAATGATTTGAATTCTCATCAAAGGAAAAAATTCTTAAATGATGCTAAACATTACTTTTGGGAGGAACCATTCTTTTACAAACATTGTGCAGATGGAATAATTAGAAGATGTGTTCCGGAGGAGGAGGTACATAGCATTTTAATGCATTGTCATACTCTTGAAACAGGAGGTCATTTTAGTACTACTAAGATCGTAGCAAAGATATGGCAATCCGGATTTTGTTGGCCTACTATGCACCGAGACACTAGAAATTGGGTTAAAAGTTGTGAAAAATGCCAAAGAACCGGTAATATCTCAAGAAAGAATGAAATGCCTTTGACTACATATTTGGAAGTTAAATTATTTGATGTTTGGGGCATTGATTTTATGGGACCATTTCCTAGTTCATATAATAATAAGTACATCCTTTTAGCAGTTGATTATGTTTCTAAATGGGTGGAGGCCATTCCTTCACAAACTAATGATGCTAAAGTTGTGCTTAAGTTCCTTAAACGGAACATATTTTGTAGGTTTGGAGTCCCAAAGGCAATAATAAGCGACGAAGGTACGCATTTTTGTAATAAAATTATTGACACTTTGTTGCTTAAATATGGATGCAGGCATAAAAAGTCACTCCCCTATCATCCTCAAGCCAATGGACAAGCGGAGTTGGCCAACCGGGAAATTAAAATCATTTTGAAAAAAATGGTAAACCGATCAAGAAAGGATTGGTCGAACAAGCTTAAAGATGCTTTATGGGCGTATAGAACGGCATTTAAAACGCCGTTGGGAATGTCTCCATATAAGCTTGTTTATGGGAAAGCATGTCATTTACCTGTGGAAATAGAACATAGAGCTTATTGGGCCGTTAAAGCTATTAATTTTGATTTTAAATTTGCAGGTGAAAAGAGAATGCTTGAATTAAGCGAATTGGAGGAATTGCGGTTGACTTCGTATGAGAATGTCAAGATTTACAAAGAAAAAGTGAAATTTTGGCATGATAAACACATTCTTCCTAAGCATTTTGAAGAAGGACAAAAGGTTTTGTTGTTTAACTCAAGGCTTAAATTATTCCCTGGAAAACTTAAGTCTCGATGGTCCGGTCCATTTGAAGTGGTTCGCATGTTTCCTTATGGAGCAGTGAAAATAAAAGGAGAAAATGGTGCTCCATTCAAAGTAAATGGCCAAAGATTGAAGCTCTATTTGGCCGGAGAAAAAGTTTCTAAAGGAGTAATTTACTCCTTAGGAAATGCAATGGAGAGTTAAAGAAGTTATAGGAGAGTCAAGCCAACGACTATAAACAAAAGCGCTTGTTGGGAGACAACCCAATAATAATAGTGTATTTGTGTGTTTTTATGTGTTTCATACATTTTGGTGTAATTTAATTGACTAATTAGATGTATTTCACTTGTTTGTAGGAGGTACGGGAGTTTTATCATCCATCTTGGAGGTGCACTTGAAGAACATGTGTAAAAAGGGAGTTTTTCTTATCAAATTGTGTTTTAAGTGCTTAAAATTCCCATGCATATATATACAGTGTGCATTTCAAGTATATTTAAGTGAGTTTTGGTGATATCATGATTATAAAGGCTCATGGACTCATTTGATGTGCATTTAATGCTCAAAAATGCCATTTTAGTGTAAAAGTACAAAAATGATCAAAGAACCTCACCCCTCGATTTTCAATGTAAATGAGTTTGTTGTGTTTTGCAAGGATGGATATTGGGTTTATGGTATATTACATGTGCGTGGGAGGTTAGAATTGATAAAAAGTTTGTCCAATGTGTGATTTGGAATTGGTCGGAAAAGGGAGAAAAAGTTTGAAAAATTGCAGTTTCTGCAATTAGTGCAGAGAAATACGGATCCGAGCTCGGATCCTAAAAGCCCAGACAGATCCGAGCACGGATCCATTCCAACCCAGATAGATCCGAGGGCTCGTCTGTGTTTCTGTTGGGACTGATCCGAGTCCTGTCGGATCCGAGGCCCTCCAGAACCAATCCGAGCTCGGATCGGTTCGCGGATATAGCAGAAACGAGGCTTCGGTTCTGCACTTTCTCGTTTCTGCACTTTTCAAAATTCTTCTTCCCTCTTCTCACCGAAACCCTACTCTCTTCCTCCAATCCTCCATTTCATCCAATAATCATTCAATTTTTCACCATAAAAACATTTCCCAAACTTTGTTGATCATAAACCCTTAGTTTTCTCGAATCAAAAACATCAATTTGAGAGGTTTTGATCTTCAAAACTCAAAATAGGGCCGCACTGAATTTCATCAATTTGGGGCATAATCTGGACTGTTGCTCTTTCATATTTGCAGTACTATCATTCCCCATCATTAATCTACACATTTGAGGTAACAATTTGCAATTCTTTTTGAGATTTCATAACTTCTAATTTTGCATTCTTCTAGTTTTTGGGTATATTGTGATAAATACTTATTTGTTGGAATTCCTTGATACAATTGTGCTACATTGTGCTTAAATAGATTGTTACAACTATTTTCATGCTTATTTTTGAGAAAATTGTGGATTTGGTGATATTTTTGAGCTTTTTTCTCAATTTTTGGGCTTGAGCATTTTAGTTATTTAGACTTGTAAATTTTGCTTTCATTGAATATATGAACTTGTTCCGAGGAGTATAAATCACTGTTATACCAATTGAAAATGATATGCTATCATTAGAGCAAAAGCCCATTGGGTAAAAGAGTGTGTTCACGATTAAGTCAAGCACATTGAACCACTTTTACTTGAGATAATTTGCATTTGTTTGGATGAATTGGAACTCATGTGTATGTAAATTGAGTGTTATGAGTGTTATGAATTGGATTGGAGATATTCTCAAGTGTTTGAGTGTTCATTCTTGCAAATGGATATAATTTTCAATGGTTTGCACTTATTATGCATGAAATGATTTCCTTATTGGTAATATTCTTTCTAAATGTGGGAATTGGATTTGAAAATTGTTAGGAAGTTTATTTGTTTAAATTTGGGTACATTTTGGCAGAGAGTTTAGCCCTTTTTCAAGGGAAAACTCTACCGAAATTTTCTTAAATTCTTATTTAATATGTGTGAGCAAGATCCTATAATTTCTAATGAATATTCATCTTGGTTTGTGTATAGGCTTATAATGGCTCGCACAAGGAGGGCTCGTATTCGTACTCCTACTCCTTCCTCAAGTGAGGAAAGGACTCCTTCACCTGAGGAGTCACCAGTGGAGGAATCCCCTTCACCTGAGTCGCCTCCCCGCTCACGGCGTAAGAGAGCATCCACGAGCCATGAGGAGTCAGTTCTGGACTATGATACTACACGATTCACATCACTTGAGAATCAACAGTGGTACGAAGCCGGCCTGGACAAGGAAATCATCATTGAGAAACACTTGGCACCGGAGGTGGATGCGCACTACCACATTTCGACGGTATTCAAGAGACTCGGATGGGAGAACATCTTTCAATTGCCTAAGCACTACTACCCCAACCTGATCCGGGAGTTCTACGCCAATGTAGAAAACAAACAGAGCCACAGTGGCAACCTCATCGTCTCGTGGGTTCGAGGCAGGAGAGTGGCTCTCAATCGACATACACTGAGACAATTCGTCAAACTCAAAGACGAAGGCGAAAATGTCAAATTGACCAAGGAGTTCAAAACTCGAGACCCTTGGCAAGTGAGAGAGGCCGTGGGACGTCTAAAGGGTCAGTACCGTGAGCGAGGAAGTTCAAAAAAACTCACGGTATATGCCGACTCCTTCGAGCATCGGTACCACCTGATCTTCTATCTTTTTGCCTTTAATGTGGTGCCGAAAAGGAGTGGCAAACGGGAGATCCGAAATAGCGATCTCTATTTTCTGGATAAGATGATACATGGAGTGGATAGGCAGTTGACCGGTATTCCTCTACCCAGCATTATCATCAGTTATATGCGGACCACAGCTCGCATGAGGGCCGGCGAGACTTGCTTCGGATTTCCTTGACTGCTATCCCTCGTTTTTGAGAAGCTCAAGGTTCCTCTTGGAATCGAAAGAGCTGTGGTAACTAGGTCGGCCGAGGAGGTAAATGCTTCGATACTCAAATCCTTGGGTATTTCTACGGATTTTGGAGCTGCTCTGGTCCGGGACACAGGAGAAGCATCGACTTCCACTCAGCCTCCGCCTCACACTGAACCACAAGCGGAAACTCAAGAGACGGAGGCACAGCAGACTTTTCCTCCTCCTGTTCCACGACCACCTCCTCAACCGCGCTCCAAGTGGCAAGAGCTTCTCAATGCCATTTGCTGTATGGAGACGCAAGTCATCGAGCGCATTGACCAGACGGAGCGGATGATGACTGAGCGCCTTGACCGACACGATCGCCGTCTTCGTGCGACGAGGATCATTTCCATATCCGCCGGTCCCCGACTCCGACACCTCATCAGGAGGAGGGCCATATTGGTACTTCACAGGGTCCTCATGGAGCCGAGGAGGCAGTTGACCCTCATTCCGAGCAGCCATGATGCTCTTTAGCGGATTGGATCTTTTATTTCTTTATTTTACTTTTCTTTTGTTAAGACAAACTTTGTAGATTTTATTTTTCTATTTGAATCATCTTGTGTTACTTATGGTGTTTGGTACCCTTGTTGTTTCACTTTGGACAGAATTTGGATGATCGTGATGATTAAGGGCTTCAAATTGCATCACCACCTATTTGAGGGAAGTTTCAGTTTCTTTTACCTTCCTCTACAATGAGGACATTGTAGATTTTAAGTGTGGGGGAGGGATTACTTTATTTTATGGGTGATTGTGTCTTGAAAAGCATGAATTTAGTTGTGTATGGCTTAGAAATGTTGGATTTATATTTGGAAATATGGTCATGAGGATAATTTTTGTGAAATTGAGGTTGTTGGCAGGGAGTTTTGTTCATTTTTATGGGGAAACTCTGTCAAAATTTTTCTAAAATATTTTTCAATATTTCATTGCAATTCTTTCAATTAAATGGCCAAAATGTTAAAATTTTAAGTGTCTAATTCTTCCATTAGATAAAATGCTATATGTATTTTGGAAAAGTTTAGTCCTTATTTGGCTTGGAATGAATTATTATGCAACTAGGATTGATACATTTTAGAAAGTATATTTAGTTAAATAAGAAAAATTATGCTTAGAATTTTGCATGATTAATGATATTTCTCATTTTTACTTAATTTTAGAAATAAGTGATTGATATAGTCAAGACAAGGCCAAATTCTTCCTTTAATTATGCTTAGAGGGAAAAAGAAATTATATGGTTTAAAAAAAAAGAGAGCATAATATTATTAATTTTCTACTCCAATGATTCACATACTGAGTAACCGGGGGTTGACATTTACAAATGCCGACATTCGCGTAAAAAGGTATTGGAATTAAGAGTATGTTTAGCAATTTAAATAAGTGAAATGTTGAGTAATCGGGAATTTTCACCTAAAAGTGTTGATTTTCACGTAAAAAGACGTTTTCACTATTTAAATAAGTTGAAATGTGAATAAATCCCTCTAAATTGTTAAGTTTTGGGATGAGGAAGGCCATAAAATTGACTATATGATTTACTTATTTGTGGAATTAGAATAGAATGAGAGATTGATTTGAATTTGTTGAAATTAAGGCAAAATTATTTTTATTTAATTGAATATTATGAGTATTTAGTGTAATCTGAGAAATGGCATAATGATTGGTTTCTAGGTTTTTGGGGAATTAAATTTGATAAAAGTACGTATATTGTTTTATCTATTGAATCATTGTAGTAAGCTTTGTGTAAAATTGCTTGAGGACAAGCAATAATTCAAGTGTGGGGGAATTTGATAAGTAAATATTTAACGTACATTTTGTAGAGGGTAAGTCCATGGCAGCCGAGACTGCCGCCCCTCCTCCGGGTAGGGGGCCGTCGGCCTCTTCCTCCCCTACCTTTAGGAAGAAGGCATTCTCTGCGTTGTTTGAACCGCAACCGACGTCGGAGGTAGTGCAAGTCCAAGCGAGGATGACAACACACCGTGGAGAGCCTGCGGTGGTCTTCAGTGTGGCTGAAATAAAAGCGATTGCTGCTCCATTCCGCTATACTTGTGTTGGGAAGTTCTCTAAGGGGCGGCCGCTGCTGCCTGACCTGAGGAAATTCTTGTCGACTCTTGATTTGAAGGATACGGCGACTGTGGGATTGTTAGATGCTAGGCATGTGTTGCTGAAATTTCAGTGTGAAGCAGACTTCCTTCGCGTTTGGGGACGAAATTTGTGGTACGTGAATGGATGCCCCATGAGGGTTTTTAAGTGGACATCTAAGTTCCATGTGGACAGAGAGTCTTCCCTTGTTCCCGTCTGGTTTAGATTGCCCAAACTCCCAATTCACTTATTTGCTAAGCCATGTCTATTTCATCTTGTCTCTTGCTTGGGTACGCCGCTTTTCGTGGATGCGGCTACGTCTTCGTTTTCGCGACCGAATGTGGCACGGGTATGTGTTGAGGTGGATCTGCTCAAATCGATTCCGTCGAGGGTGTGGGTTGATATGGGAGATGGGGATGGTTTTTGGCAGGCTCTTATCCCTGAGAACCTTCCTAGTTATTGCAGCCACTGCTATCGTCAAGGGCATGGCGAGGATCAGTGCCGTGTGAAGCACCCTGATCTGCGCTTGCCCAAGACGCAGGGGGGTCTGGTCGCAGGAGTGATGGGCGCAAAGGTTCGCTCCTCACAGGCTAACACGCAGGGTATAGAGGGTGAGGAGCGAAGGGTGGTGAGTGAAGGCGCTGCGGTGCAGGCTGGTGTGACGCAGAATTCGGGCGGGGATATTTCTTCCTTGCAGGTTAATACCCTGGGTATAGCGGGTGAGGAGCGAAGGGTGGTGATTGAAGAAGATGGGGTGCAATCTGGTGCGACACAGAATTCAGGTAAGAGCCAATCCGAGGGGGCACGGCACGTTGACACCCATACTACTGCTGTGGGAGATGCGTCGTGCTTACTGAACCAGCTTGGAGGATCTACGGTTGCGCTCGTGGAGAAGGGGATAGAGGTTGCTGCTGATGCCATTCTTCACGCTATGTCTGGCAGCGTGATTGGCGAACCAGAGGAAGTGCTGGAAGGGACTGCTAATACTGGAAAGTTGGCGCTGGGGAAGCTGAACGTGGCAGTTGGCCCGGGCATGGTGGAGCCCATACGCACCAAAGAGGGGGCTGTTGTGCCAGGGGAGAGCTGCAAGAAAGAAGCTGTCAAGGATGGACGACAAACAGAAGCTGCCGAAACTGTTGCAAAAGCAAAGTCCGTTGCTGATGATGAAAGGGAGGGACCATTGGATCAAATTGCAGCCCATGACCATGGGAATGATTGTGAGGGGTCCCATATTTTAGTGGAGTAAATATTGGGAGATGGTCAGCAGCAAATGGCCGACAATACTTCATTGAGAAATCAAAATGCCGACAATTCTAATTGGAATAAAAGTGAGGGGAGATGATAATCATCAAAAGGTCAACACCACTGAGCCCGAAATTCTTTATGGTGCCTTGCGTGGGGTTGAGGATGTACCACCCCTTGTGGTTACGAGTACAAGTACAACAACAGAAACGAAAACAACAATGCCTCAAAATCCAGTGCCACAATTCAAAGATGTGTTCGAAGAGATTAAATGGGAAAAATTACATGGTACAGTTCCCCGACCACATCAAATTCCTTTTATTCGTTCAAGTATAACATGCAATGACAACAAAAATGAAGAAGAAGACGACGATTCACAACGCGAAAAACACAAAGATCAAGACCAGAGCCTAGTTCAAGAGCAATTTACCCAAGTGATTTCAAAGAAAGCGAGAAAACATCTTTCAAAAAAAGGTAAAACAATGCAAACACGTCAAGATCTCAAACCAAATCCCCATGCTCACTCCCAGTCACACAAATGCGGGGCACCTTCGTGTGGATGATTTCTTTGGATTGATCTGTTATGTCTTTAAAATTCCTTCATATGCGCGTTTTATTTTTTATCATTAGATGTTTCTTTTCCTTTAACAGAGGTCAGGTTTGGCCCTCTCTAATTTGATGTACTCTTTTTCGGTTAAAAAAAAAAACGTACATTTTGTACAAATTTGGCATGAATTGTGGTATGTTTTGAGAAGATTAAAGTCATATTTGAACTCTTTTGGTGATAATTGCTTAAATATTATTTAAGGGTTCAAAACTTGATAAATGAGTGGATTAATGCGTTAATTTTGTGAAATTGTGAAGGTTATTGAAGTATGAAATTCATGCACGAGCTGAAAGAAATGTAAGGGTTATCCAGAGGACAAAGTACACAAGAAATTGGGAGCAAAAATATAGAAAAAGGAAAGAAGTGAAAAAACTGAAAAATTGATCAACACGGATCCGAGCACGGATCCGTGTGAACAAGAGGGATCCGAGCCCTCGTCTGTACTTCTGGGGGAGTGTATCTGAGGTTAGAACGATCGACCTCGGATCCATCATGGGAAGTCCTCGGATCCACTGATCCGTGCTCGGATCCATTTTCACCCTCGGATCCGAGGCTTGGATTTGTCTCTCTCCTCAGCAAGTGGCACAGTCGTTTTTCTTTACCTTTCTCACAACTTTTCCAGCTATTTTGAGGGACAGAAATCGGTGGCACATGCTTCTGCAACAAAAAGGAAGATAAAATGAGTTATTGAGAAGTCAAAACAATATATCTTTTGACTTCCTTTACAAAATCTAAGTGGTTGAAATCATGAAGGAGAAAATATTGCCTTTCTACCACCTTTTATGCAGAGACACAAGAGAGAAGTAGGAGATGACCAGACGTAGCTAGTTTTCCTGCTTGTAACATTTTTCTCTCTAGATAGGAGTTCTTGGAGAAGCATTCTTGGAGTTTTTCACTTGTAATCATATTGTGCAAGAGCATAGCAGGAATTGGAGAGCTTTATCTTCAATTGACTAAGCTTTCTTTTATCTTTCTTATACTTGTACTTTATGATGTTTTGCATTAATAAACTTGTGAGTTTGATTGTTGAATCATTCATGAGTAGCTCATTTTCTTTATCTAGGGAGTAGATGAAACTTATGGCTAAATAATATGAATTGAATGTGATTTACACTTGTTATATCCTGTATTAACTTGTCTACTTGTATAGCTGTGATTACTTGTTATTGATTGATCACCAATAGCTTGGTTATAGTTGTTATTGTTCAATGAGAATTGGTAATAACAATGGAAACACATGAGTAGAGCTTGAGTTGTATGTTCATGAAAATAGAGATACACTTAGGTGGATTATTTAGCATTTCATGAAATAAAACAGAGTAGTAGTAGTATTTCACCATGAAAATAGGGAAATCTATATTGCTTTAGGCCATTTCATCATGAAAATGAGACTTGGAAACTTTGGAAATGAATCTCTGGTTAAACAAGAATAATAGCAAGAAGTAAATCCATTCATTTGTGTTGTTTATGCCATAAGTGGAATCTACATCCCTAGAATCTTCCTTAAGTGAAATTTCTCTATTTGCATTCAGCATTTGTTAAACTAGATTTGTATATCAGATTTGTAGACTATAGCAATATACTTTCTCTGCTCAAATTAATTGTAAGTCTAAATAATAGAGAAAACAAGGGCTTAGTAATTGTTTAAATTGCTCCTCGTGGGATCGACCCGATACACATCTTGTACTACAAATTGCGACCTGTATACTTGCAGTCCAACGGGTGTAAAATCGGAATTAAACTTGCATTGATAAAAAAATCCTGCCAGTCTCATTCAGAATAATAGAGTTCATAGTTATCCATGTCACACATTTCAAGTATAGATGAACCAATTAAACAATAATTCAGGGGAGTGGTACACTTACCAGTTGAAGCAGAGTTCAACCAAGGTAGGGCTCTAATCACCAAGAAACCCTAGAATAGCCAAGGTAAACAATTATGGTTCCCATAGCCACAATTCCAGTAAATAAAATGCACAAATGAGGCTCGACTACAAGTCGTAGGTCTCGCCAACTAATTACTCATGCAAGTGTGCAAAACATGATTTCGGAAACAAAAAGGTAATATGAAAACTTAGGGCTCGAACAACCCCAAAAGCCTATCTTATATATATCCCAAATCAAACCAAACTCGAAAGAATCCAACATTCCCAAAATTTGGACAGCATGTCCCCTACATTTCCTTACTTTTCCATCCTGCAAGCAACACCAATTCATCTCAAACCAACCACATACACTTTATAAACTATAGAATACACCTTTCGGCACAATAAGCACAACTGAATCTACACTTATCGAATTGAAACGAATCTTATGGCGTTTCGAAGCCAAAACATAAACTACATTTCTTATGAAGACCTCCAAAGCCAAATCATGCATTTTCATGGTCAAAAATGGAAAAGTCCACGAAAACAGAAATCTGTTCGCGAAACAGGGTTCATGGGCAGTCAAGGGTATTTCGGTCATTTCACAGGTTACAGTGCTCCGATTGAGTTAAACTTTTGTAGGCAGCTAGTTAACATCATTTTATACAACTTTTATGTTTTAACCTAAGCCTGATTCGGCCTTTATCATGCTCAAAGAAAGCCGGACAGAACAGGAAAAATTGGAACCCTAAAGCTGAAATTTCCGCACAAAACTGAAATTTTCCGCAAACAATCTTAACTAACATATACAAGCTCCATTTTACACCATAACAAGCTATCATACCATGAAGAAACCATAATCATCCCATAAAATCAGAAAAATCTCCATTAAATCAGAAATTTAACAAACACTAGTTAAACCCACGAAGTCTTCCACAAATTAACATGTTAAGCCACTAGAAACCACTAATCTTTCCTTATTAAGAACAAAAGGAGATTTCTTAGCACCTTACCTTTACAACTCAAGAAAGATGGCAACTTAGCACCTCCACTTCTAAAACCACTCCACCACCTTCTTCAATCCCACCTAGCAATAGGTTTTTACGGAGGAATTTGAAGTTTAAATGGTTGGATCAAGAGATTAAGCAAGAGAATAGAAGGCAAAAGTTGAGGAATTTTCTCTCTTTTCTCTCTATGTTGTTCGGCCAAGAGAAAGAAAATGAAGATGAAATTGGTCAAAATTCATGTTTAGTAAAAGTGAAAGAAATTAGTCAAAGTCCACCCTCCAATCAAAACGCGCCACCTAGCACCTTTTAGGTTTAACACTTATCCTTTTGTCTCTCCAAACAAATCAATCTAGCTAACCTCCAATTATCTCCTAACACCTAGTAAATTAATCCCTTAATGCAAAACTTAACCTAATTGGCCGAATTAACCGCACTTAACGCACTAGCGGGTCCCACGTCCACTATACACTTTAAATATCTCATGAACTAACTTATACTAGAAAAATAATTTAAAAACTGCATTTACTTATAAAAATATCTCTAAAGTTAACATAATAACAAAAATGTAGAAAACGGGTACAAAGAAAGAAAATAAGGCCTAGAAATTTAGAAAATTTTCGGGTTCTTACTTATAAAAATATCTCTAAAGTTAACATAATAACAAAAATGTAGAAAACGGGTACAAAGAAAGAAAATAAGGCTTAGAAATTCAAAAAATTTTCGGGTTTTCACAAAAACACACCAAAAAGCCTAGTATGCACAAAAACCCCTAACTTATACCATTCCTTTAGAAAAATCATAACTTGAATTATAAATATAAAAAATTCATACAACTTAGCATGTTAAAAACTAGATTTCAAATACTAATAATCTTTAGAAGACACCTCAAAGAAATTTAGCTCATAATTTGGTCCAAATTGAGCAATAAGCTACTACAACATTCCTATGTTTACTTGTGCAGGGCAGAATTTTCAGTCAATTTTGTCAATTTTTTGAAATTTATGGAGATTGAATCAAATTCTAAATTTTTCACCATAGGAAGATCTATGAGTCTAGTTTCAAACGCAACAAACGGAACTCAATTCCGACTTTCCTATACGAAGTTATAGCCAATTTTCCAAAGCTGCGCAGAGTCTCCTGCAAAAATTTCTAGATTTTCTAACAACTTGAGATTATGAAACTTTTCTTAACAAAATTCACTCCCTTGGCTCAAATTCAACCATTAAAACAACCAAGAATATAAGGCAAGTAAGTTCAAATAAGAGCTATAAAGAGAAGTAAAATTTTGGGGTTTCACAATAGTCATATCTGAGCGAATTTACTCAGATAGACTTGGTGTTTTTTCATTGACTGTCCAGGTGGTACAAGAAAAACATTCCTGTACATAGTTTTGTTAGCTGATGCTAGATCCAAAGGCCATCTTGCACTTGCTACAGCTACATCAGGAATTGCAGCTTCCATTTTACCATGTGGAAGAACTGCACATTCCAGATTTAAAATTTCAACAGACATCTTTGATGGTGCAACATGTCGAGTCAGTAAACAAACTTCTTTAGCTACAATAATCAATGAAGCAAAACTAATAATTTGGAATAAAGTACCAATGTCTAAAAAAACAACAATTGAAGCTTTAGATGATCTCTTAAGAGATTTAGTGAATTCAGAAGAAGTATTTGGGGGAAAGGTAGTTGTGTTTGGTGGAGATTTTAGACAAACAGTGCCAGTTGTTCGAAAAGGAACAAAAGCTGAAATGATAAATGAATGTTTGATAAATTCTCTATTATGGCACAAATTAGAAAAATTGCAATTAATAGAGAACATAAGAGCAAAATTAGATCCTTCATTCACACAGTTTCTTCTAAAAATTTGAGATGGAACACAACAAATAGATGAGAATGACATGGTAAAACTTCCATTTTCAATTATAGTTAACTATAATAATGACACTGATGCAATTGAAAAGCTGATCAATATTGTGTATCCTGAATTTAAAGATTCTTCAAAGAAACTGCATTGCTCACAAAATAGAGCAATTTTAACTACAAAGAATAACTTTGTAGATGAAATAAATGGTCAATTGATCAAAAAATTTCTAGAAGATTTGACTGAGTACTTAAGCTATGATGAAACGTTGAATCAAAATCATCAGTCTGAGTATATTGATCTCCTGAATACTCTTACACTTAGTAGCTTACCTCCACATAGGTTGCTGTTAAAACCCAATGCCCTAATAGTTCTTTTAAGAAATTTTGATCCTACTGAAATATTATGCAATGGAACTAGACTCATAATAAAGAGTTTGAGTAAGAATGTTATTTGTGCTAAAATTGCAGTTGGTGATTTTTGTGGCAAAGAAGTTTTTATTGTGACGACCCCACCTTCTCATAGGGCCTATCCTAGAAGTTAGCGGATCGCCTACCTGGCTCTCGCCAGGACTCACTCACTTACATTAACTTCAGAGATAACATTATCATTGAACAACTGAACATTCACTCTTAAGTATCACTCCTATCAGCTTGAAACATAGATTTGTCCACTAAAAGAAACAAAATACACGTTCTAAACATCCATTCTTAATATTACATCAACTCAAAACAGAAGATTCAACCATCTTAAAATACAAAAGAAAACGTGACTCCAATATATACGCATAGTGATGGAATTTCCCAAAACAACTTTTCAATTCCATCCAATCACTTTTCAATCTCCAACTCCTGTAAGGAAAACAAAGCTAAAAGGGTGAGCTTACGCCCGTGAGGTTTCCATGCAAGCAACAATCAATAAGCACTTAAATCAATACAATTAAGCGAGTAGCGCACATTTCACTGTACAATCACTTTCATTAAGCAATTGAGGAAGCACATCACCAAACAATCACTTTTAAAAGGATACGATGCTCGCATTAGAGCCACTTCAATGCACTACACACTCCACCGAACTCCTCCTTATAACCTCCAAAATAATAAACACTTCCCTCACTTGGATGGCCATATCAATATCAGTAATCTGCTACTCCGTGGTAATACTCGAGTATACCGAAACACTTACCCAAAGCTACTGTCCTACCCGACCAAGCCCTTTGCTGGCTCGAATAGTCCGTTGAGCAGAGGGTTTTGGGGCCCAATTCAGCTAGTGTGATAAGGTACACACATGGCTTACAGTCATGCACACTTACAATATCACTTGATCAATTATCAACATTCAACCTCAACTAAGTCGAGTGCGATAAAGTACACTTTCGACTTAGAAGGCGAGGGACAATTGAAAACACTTCACAATGAATCATTTAGCAATATTTCATAATAAGCACATTTGCCATATAATTGCACTTAGGTACACATAAGCAGTTTAACACATAAATTCGGAAAACACTCACCAAAGATTCAAATGACTACTCTCGAGTCTCGAGTTGGTTTCCTGGTTCACGGCTACTTCCTGGTACAAGTTAATAATTCTAAAATGAATATTCATTTTATATACAACCACTCATCTTACATAATTTAAGGTTTAAGTAACTAAAACCCAAGTTTCTAAGCTTATAAAACGAAACACCAAAATCTAGCAACTTTCCTTACGTTTGTCTTCATGATTATTAAGTTTGGTAGCTTTAAAACAAGGTTAATGTACATATACACCAAATTTTAATATCATATAAAACACTTGAGCTAAGATTAACTCATTTCCAATCTAATGTACAAGGATTAAGACAAGCAAACGTTTCATTTCTTCCGTATAGGCTAAAACAGATTCTAGTTTGACCTTAAAGTATAAATATAATATATTCAATATTCATTTATCATTTTATTTTGAAACTCATTGACTTTATTGTTTTAATCAAGAATTATACCTGTTTTCCCAAGTTAATAATTTATAAGATATTTATTTTAGGATTGAATCATTTTCCACTCAAGATTCTAAGATTACGGTTTAGGAGTACTTCATTGGTCCCCTTTTTAATTAATTAAACTCTAGGTTATTTGTAAGTTAAATTTGATGAGAATATAAAGACCAAGGCCCATTCAAGCACATGGGGAATTGGAAGATTCAAGTTTATTACTGTTCATCGTACTGTTCACCGACACTGTTCACCGTTACTGTTCACCGATACTGTTCATAGTTACTGTTCGTCCGAATACAAATCTGTCCAGCCTTGTTGTTTGTGTTATCCAACTTGTTTACTTGGTTTTCAAATCTGGATTTTGGCAAAACTTGTTGGAATTTTGTGAATCTTGAAGAGAACTTACAATAATCTTGAGCTTCTTGCATTCTTGATCACAATCTTGAAATTTCTGAAGTTCCTGACAACTTCCTTGAAAGTTCTTCAAAGATCTTGGAGTTCTTGGTAGTTATTATTTGTGGACTTCCTTGTTTTGTGTCGTGGTTGATAGTTGTAGTCAAGAAAAAAAAATAGAAAACAAAAACGAAAAGAAAAAGAAAGAAAAGAGGAATCGGTTGGCAAGAAAAAAAAAAGGAAAGGAAAGAAAGTGGCAACCGAATTGTTTTGAATAGGGAACCAAATCTGATTTGTGCAATCTTTCTTGGAGTAGAATTTGGAAGTTACCAAAAGTTGTTTCAAGAAGATTACCAAAGGTTGTTTCAAGAAGGTTACCAAAAGTTGTTCAAGAGGAAGAGGATTTTCAAAAGGTTTCCAAAAACTAACTTGTTTCCAAAATCAATTAGGAAACTAAGTAAAGCACTTGGATAACTCTTTGTACTCACTTGGACACTCTCTCTCCTACCTTTTTAGGAAACTTTCCTAAACTCTCTCATCCATTTTTTGGAAACTTTCCTATATTCTCTCATCCATTTTTAGGAAATTTTCCTAAACTCTCTCATCCATTTTTTTGGAAACTTTCCTAAATTCTCTCATCCATTTTTTAGGAAACTCTCCTAAAATTCTCTCATCCATTTTTAGGACCTTTCCTATATTCTCTCATCCACTTTAGGAAACTCTCCTATATTTTCTTCCTAGATTCTAGGAACACTTTCCTACATTTTCTCCTACATTCTTGTGATTACACTTGTGGAAAGGTTGGTAACGGTTGTTGGACTTGAGCAGCATTTCTCAACTACCTAACCCAACAGGTAAAGGTATTTGGTAAGTCCATTAGAGTGACATCCATATACACGAGTGCGAGTGGATACACGTAAGGGAGCGTGAAAGGCAATATCTTCGGTTTCGTTGCTAACTTTTTGCAGGTTCCCTCATACGTCATGGCGAGTATAAGACGCATAAAAGCTAGCCCACAACATTGTCTTCCTGATCCTAAGGGAGTCAAAGAAGTGGCATTACGTGGTGTAGATGAGCAATTGGACCTCGTCAAATCTCAGTTGCTTGGTTGGTTTTATACTCGTTGCGGTGTCAAAGATAAAATTTGTAGCTTGGCCATTGATGGTAGTTGTGAAGTCAATCTTGCAAGTGCTATCATGGTTGAGAAATTAAATCTTCCAACCATTGATCATCTTCAACCGTACAAGTTGACGAGCACTCATGGGGATGTTTGGGTTACTAAGCACACACTTGTACCTATTCAAATCGGCAAATATGTGGATGAGGTGTTGTGTGATGTAGTCCCAATTCAAGTGACACATGTGTTGTTGGGCAAAGCATGGATGTCGAGGCGAGAAGTTAAAATTGATGGACATACTAATAAGTATTCCTTCTTATTTAATAGTCGTCGTCTTGCACTTGTATCACTTACTTATGACCAACTTTGTATTGATCTAGCATGCATGAAAAGTGAGCTTGAGCGTTATAGAATGGAGAAAAAGCTAGATGAGGGAATTGTGCCTGCAGAGGTAAAACCCGAGGAAGTTGAAAGTAATGAGATAAAAGGGTCAGCTGTTGAACTAGAAAAAGAGATGGAAAAATCTAATGAGATAGGTGGTAAAAAGGAAGAAAGAAGAGAAAGTGGGCTGATCTTGAGCAACCCGGTGAAGGCCTATTATTTTCTTAACAAACTTACCTTTGCTTTGTTTAGTGTTTCTTCTTTTATACAGATCAAGCAAAGGCAAGTTGAGCTGATCTTGGTGTGTTCCATTCCAAAATCAATTGTAGACGTTGCAAGCCTCCATGGAGTTGGTACTCCAAGAGTTAAACCCCCTTGGTATCCATTCATGGAACAATGTCAACTCAACTCAGTCCACACCAAAGGGGAGTTGATTCGAGCTCATCTTGAAGGGAACACTCCATATTTTAGGGATGGTTGTGTACCAAGGGTTCGTTTAAAGAACAAGTACCTCAATGACCATTATGATTTTCGTCTTGCTCTTAGTCCACATGCAGCTCCAACATCACCAAATCCGCCTTGGTGCCTTGCAAGTGTGTTCGAGCCGGAGTTCGATTTCACGGGATACACTTCATACCACTTTGAGGACCCTTACATCATGACTACAAACAATAAAGTTGAGCATACATTGAAGATGGTTTGTGAGATTCAAGGTTCGACGAGGGTTATTTTCCAACTTAGCACATGGGCTTTGCATTGGATGCCATCTGTAGCCATCATAACAAGATTGAGTCGAAGGCATGTAACTCGTCTTGTCACCATTTGTGCTTCAATTTGTGGGCAAATTGCTTTTAAGAGGATGGGAATGATGAGAATATAAAGACCAAGGCCTATTCAAGCACATGGGGAATTGGAAGATTCAAGTGAAGACTAGTCGATTGCACGAATGCTTGAGTTTAGTAGGATTATTTGATTTTCCTCGTTGATTTTGGTTATTTCTCGTTTTAAAAAGTCTAGGTAATTAAGATAGTTTAATTGCGGCCCATTTGTTAGTAAGTAAGGCCCAAAATCTTTCTTAAGTATGTAGGGTAGTTTGGTCAACTTTTGGATTAGGGTTAATGCTTGTAAGGGCTATAAATAGCCCCACTTCCTCTTTGTTTTGAGATCAGTTTTTTGGCTATTAAATACAATTAGTGAGTTTTCACTTTCTCTTTGGCAAGAGAGTTTCCTTTGAATACTTGAGAATCTTCTCAAGTTATTCACCCAAACTTATCAATCGAGTATCTCCTTGATTGTGGCGTTCTACTACCTCCAATTTGGTTCGTTAATTCGAGTAGTTACGGGTTGAGATAATATCAAAATTGTTCGTGACTTCTAGAGATTAGTTGGGTCAAATTTCCGCTGCCTAAGCCATGGTGTTTTGGTTGTCTAGATCGGGGTTCCACATCAAAATTTTATTCCACTACACCAGTCCTTCAAATTTTATAGTCTTTAAAATATTTGTGAAGACAATATTAAGTAATTAGAAGCCAATTTAGGTACATAATTATCATGAGTTTTCCCCTCATTTGCTTTAGTTTAACTCTACTTGTGGAGCTGTATATAGCCATTAAATCTCAGGGTAACCATAGCTATCATTTATGAAAGCTTACAAAGTTGGAAATTAGAGGAAATGCTGGTTCAAAGTTGGTTCCTCACGGCCATTATCAAAGCAAAGTGCATCCGGGAACAAAAGGAAAGCAACAAGAAAGGCAGCTTTGCCACCCTCTGATGTTTTGATCACAACTGGAGCTACGCTTATCGGATTGAGGTGAATTTTTAGCATTTCGAAACTAAGATATAGACCTACATTTCTTCTGAAGACATCGACGTCCAGTTATCGCATTTTCAAGGCCAAAAAGGGACGGTCAGAATCACAATCTGTTTCATTTTCTCGGTCAGCAACCAAAACTAGTAACGCTACTTCAAGCTTTCGACGAAAACTCTATTCTTTCACTTGCTTAAAGCTTTAAATATTTAAAGTACATTCAGTCCAGCATATACCAAGGCAAATAGCATCTAGTTTCAACAAATTATTCAACCCAAAAGCTACGCACAACAATTTGTCATCAACTAATTACAATTTGCAGCAATATAGCAGTTTAACATGTGGTGTTTTCTCATAATTTTCTTTTCAGTTTCATGCTCCAACTAGACATGCAGGGGATGATCATTCAACTACAGACCATCTTAAGCAAAACATAGAAATTTATAGCCAAAAATCCAAGAGAAAAGCTGAACCAAGATTTATATCCTCTCTCGGCTATAAAGTTGGTTCGTAGCAGCAAGTAATGCCTAAAGACGAGTTTCTTCTACTAGATCCCTCCATTTTATGCTCAAACCTCTCATGCATGAAGAAATCAAGATGTTATACAACATATTACAGATTAACACAGAATTTTGGAGTCATTATTCATCAAAGACAGCTGAAACTTTTCCATTCCCCCCCTACTCGGATGAAGCTGGAAAAATTCCAGCAAGGATCTTCCATCGGTCCTCCCAATTTCCAACTTTTCCCAAATTTCTTCAACTAAACTTCTTATAATACCTGAGATAACCATATTACATGCTTTTCTTATATTATATTTTCCATTTTTACACTGCTAATGAGCTGAAATTCATGTAATTAACTCCCGATTGCTGCAACTTCAGTCAAATAATCATTTTAATCTCAAACCAGAATTTTTCTTCAATCGAAGCTCATTTCCTCTGCTAAAACTTATCTTGCAGCTTGTATATATATATATATATATTCATTTATACTCAATAAATAAGTATTGATCACAGAGAATTTACCTCTTTCCTTTAAGAGTTAAAAATTGCAGACTGACCAGATTTTCCCAGCTTTGTTTCCTCAAGGTCTGCACCAACTATCCCTCCTATTTTCCTTGCCTTTCTCTTCTTGATTATGATCAACAGATGATGAAGCTAACCAAATTTTCTCTCCCTCACTCTTAGTTCCACCCCCCTCGATTCCGTTTTTGGAAAGAAAGAAAGAAAGCTGCCTTGTGTTTCTTTCCTCTCGGTCACCGCCCAACTAGAAATTTCTTTCTCTTTGTTTCCTCTCGGTTGTCTTCCAGAAGATGGCTTTCTTAGGTTGCATAGTAGTTTAACCAAGATTCAGGGTTAGTTAGGTTATTAGTATTAACTTATTTGCTCACTAAGGGGCTGTGGTTTTATTATTTCATGCATTGACTCCAAACTTCATTTGTTCTAATTTATATACCCTTACAAAATTCTAGTACATTAATCTAGGAGATTTTCATACATTCGGTTTTAAAGGAAAATCAACTAGACATATAATTTAGTCAACTGTATAATATATGCTACGTGTCTAGTAATATATGAAAATGACACAATTTACAATATACATACCATGTGTTTATTTTATTCATAAAAAATTTTCTACACCAATTTAGGATATTTCTAATTCTCGATTTCATAGAAATTCAATTAGACATTTAATTTAACCACTTATTCGTTATATGTAATATTTCCAATATCAAGGTAAATAAAATAAAATAAATGCAAAGCACACACCTGTTTTTCTCGAGTTCTCACATTTATACATAGAATTTCCATGCAGCCACCAAGTGATGAACAATATCTAGTTCCATATAAACGAACACAATTTCCAATTCATTTGTGCTTTCGAATGACAATAAATAAAGCACAAGGCCAAACATTAGATTTTATTGGTATTTATTTGAAAGAGCCTGTGTTTTCACATAGCTAGTTATATGTTGTACTTTCAAGGGCCAAAACAACTTTAGCTATAAAAGTGCTTATAAGACTAACTTATTTTGATAAATCATGTATTGATCATACTAAAAATATAGTATATAAAGAAATTCTTGAAACTTCCCAAATTACATTACCAGGTTTCAATATTCATTGCCCTTTTTGCTTAGAATTTTTTTATTTTGTTTAATTGACTATCTAATTTCTCTACGAATATAGGTCATCATGCCTAGACATATATCTTCAGTGCTTGACATTCAGAAAGGAGCGAAAAAATGGACTATGCTAGTACAAGTGATTCACGTAAGCCACATTCAACTGACTCGTGAAGTTTCGCCTAGGCAAATTATGCGCTTTCTGCTGACAGAGGCTGAGGTTTGCAAATACTTTTCATGTAAAAAATATAATTATGTCACACATATTATCGGCCTTTCAAATGCAAATTATATTTAAATTTTCTTTACAAACATTTCTAGTTCATTTGACGATTTGTCTGCTTATTGCATTCATATATTAGAACATGAAAAATGATATATTTGTTTAAGAAAAAATCCTTAGTATTCATGTAAGTTTACACATACTATGATAGTACAACTATAGTGTCATTGTGAATGAATAGTTACCTAACTATTAAAGTATTCATACCTATAATTTTAATTTCTGTGTGATAAATACGTTAGCCATAAACATGACACTTATGGTTTTAACTCATGATATATATAAAACTAATTTTCTATAATCCTAATCAGGGAACAAAAGTTTATGTTGTGATCTATGAGCAACACATTAAGGTCTTCAGCAAATTTCTCCAGCCTTATTAAAGATATTATGTTTCTAATGCAACTGTCATTGCTGCTGACCCAACATACAGAGTTGGGACCTATGAATGCTCCTGGATTTTGAACTACAAGACTTTGGTTGAAAATTATACTGAACCTATGCCGCCTATGTTACCTTGTACATTTGAGCTGACAAAGTTCTCTGATGTGCACAAATATGCTGATTTAGATAATCTTTGTAATAATTTTTCTTACATTATTTTTTATTGTACTTGACAATCATTTGATATTTTACTGATTATGTACACTCATATCAACATTTTTATTTCAGATATTAAAGGCTTTGTGATTCAAGCATTACCAGTGAAACAGGCAGATCCAGATTGTTCTTCTAAAGACATTACAATAGTGAATGAAGAGTAAATCAAAACTGAATACTACTTTTTTATTAAGGTATTTTAGATTAATGATCGCAGTTACAATTTTTTGTTATGCCTGACAAGAAAAGACTCATGCTTATGACTCTTTGGAATGAATTTGAACATGATGAAGGGAGAAAAATAGCAAACATGATTAGCACTACCCCTTTAATCATAGCTTTCCACGTCAAAGCGACCATATTCAATAGTAAAACTTTCATTATACATTATGATTACTTTACTGTTTGACTTCTAAATACTTGATATGTTATATTACTAAAAATTTTCATCATTTTTACAGCTCTGTCATTCACTACAAGGTATTCGTCTGGCATTCTAATAAATCCTCCACTACTAGACGACCTCTCTTTCAGGCAATGGTAAACACAATCTTTTTTTTTATTTTTAACCATAATTATTTCACTGGTAAATTTTCTACTTGTACTCTAAACATAACCATTCAGGTATAATTTGAACAAGGAAAAAAATCAAAAATTTGCTTGATGCTAAAACATACAATGATCCAAACTATGTACTTCCTCCTCCAAATGAAGAAGATATCAAAGCAATCAACAATTTTCAAGCATTATTTCTATTTGTAAGTGCTATTTGTTATTTATAAATTTCACTTAAATATAACTATTTTGTCTCTAGCTTACATTCAAATACCATTCATGCTTGGTTCACTCAGCAAAAGACAACTTGGGTGCAAGGAAATGTCAAACTTGCATATGCATTCACCAAATATTGGAGTACTGCTTATGTGAATTATCACAGAAATGTGAATGTCGACATTGACTGGATCATCCATTGTCCTTCATGCAAATAGCAAAGTGAAGTTGAACTCAGGTTAGACCATGAGCTTATACTTCTAAATTAAACATTATTCCGATTTGTCACCAAATATTAATCTTAATTCCTTCACTCAATTAAAGGGCTCTTAATCCAATTATTATAACTAATGCTTCGAGCTCAATACATTGCATTATATCTGGAGAAGATGCTAAAAAAATGATTGAGTTCACTCCATTGCAACTTAAGCAAGCATAAGAAGATGTAAGTAAAAATTTTCTGTCTTATATTCAACCATAAATACAAATATACATACAAAACAATTCACTAAACCTGACCAAAAAATTTTTCTGGTGCAGGGCTTTGGCATAGACACTGAACTTAATGATAGCTTGAAGAAGTACACAGTGGTCTATTTTCTGAAAACCTATGAGTCTCCCTTTCAAGGTCAACTCCAAAGAAAGAATACTGTTATTAACGCTTACACTGCAGCTAAACTATCACATAATCCACTTCCACTAGCACTTCCAGAAAACATTGAAGTTTCTTTTGCACTTGGCACTTCATCAGCAGCGCATGCAGAAAAATCATCAAAGGATCAAATAGTCACATCAACCACAAAGTTGGTACTTGAAGAAATTGTTGCGGCCAGTTCTTGAAAAGAAAGCCACATATTTATAAATAGTGGAGTGAAAAGAAGCCTTGAGTTTCCAAAAGTCCATCTCAAAATCAAGCTTTACCAGCAGACACACCTGCTAAACATGCAACAAAGGCTCCTGAACAGTTTGCCAAAGAAGTTGCAAAACAGTATAGTCCATTTGGCAATATCAAAGACAGTCCAGCAAATAAAGCTAAAGCTAAGCAAGTCTAATATGGCCTAATTCTGTACTTTTGTTAAATCTTTTGTTAATTACCTCGGTGCCTGCCTCCATTGCTTAGACAATATGTTTTGAATTATATTATGATCCATTATTCTTTTCGCTTAAAAAGTAATGGATCCTAATATAACTGTTAATAGTTTAACCAACAATGTTGTAGTTCAATAGGCAATAAAGCTTATTTAAGCCTCTTAATATGTAACTGTGGCTAGCACTGAAGTATGTATTAAACTAAGGCATGAATGACTTAGTTTCTGTAATGTATGGTTGTGATTTGCATATTATTTACCTCTTGAACCTATACATACATTATGATATTTTAGCAAATTATCCTCATTGTTACAGCAAATCCAAAAAATAAAAAACTCAATAAATAGAAAATTTTTTTATCCATAATTTAGTTGGTCATATCAGTGGGTAGGCCAGTGCATAGCACGGCTAGACCCATGCTAGTATATACATGTATCGAAGAACTAAACCTCCCCATGCATGGTGTTTGCCAATAAACATATAAATTTTAGTGACATTGTGGGACGGAAAAGAAACCATCGTTTGTTAGAAAGGCCTTTAAAATCATAATAAAACATGAATCTTATGTTATCGTTTCAACTAATATTTAATCCTTCTTAATAACGTGAAATTAAATAGAGACATGATCCAGTCTGATATGTATATTGCTTTATGCATGCGTTAAGTTTCTTTTTTTTTTTTATCCTCTCATTTGTGCTTTTATATTGATTCTTGCGGGGAAAATGTACTTTTCATCCCTAATATTTAAGGTGTTAACCAATTTCATCCCTAAAGTTTTATGCACAACATATTTCATCCTTGTAATTTTATAATTTTGACTAATTTCATCCTTAAAGTTTCACACGAACACATTTCATCCGCATAGTTTAATAGATTTGGCTAATTGAGGACAATTGATGGATTGTCAAGGATTTTAAATAGAATATTGCTACTTGACCACAGCATGCTGATTAGTTAAAAAACCACCGGATCAACAAAAAGTTTAAAAATCTTTTTTAATTCACTTTCTCATTTTAGTACAAAAAAAAACCTAAGAAATTTTTAGCCACCATTATTTTCTTCTTAATAACAATTGAACAAGAAAATCCAAAGAAAAAGAAGTCGTGGAAAACAAACAACCTCACTATAGCTAATTGGGAAAAAAATGTCGAACAACCCCATTACAACTAATTGGAGAAAAATATTGATGTGAAAGAAAGAATGGTTTGGATTGTCATTTATTTACAAAATTTTGTTTTGTTGCTATGTATTTTGCACCAACGATTGCTTCATGCACACGTTTTTCAATCATCTAGTTGTTTTATTTCAAATACATAATATCATAATTTTAAAAAACAAAGAGATAGTCTCCTATCTAAAAACACTTGTTATTTTTATAATTTAACCAATAACTGAATTAAGTATTAATAATACAATTACTAATGGGACATGTGATGATATTATGTACAAATTGGTTAACAATCATTTAATTGTCCTCAATTGGTAGAAATTATGAAACTATGAGGATGAAATGTGTTCTACATAAACTTTAGGGATGAAATTGGCCAAAATTATAAAACTATGAGGATGAAATATGTTTGGAATGAAACTTTAGGGACGAAGTTGGTTAACACCTTAAACATTGGGGATAAAAAGTGCATTTTTCCCATTCTTGAACAAGAATAATTTTCGTTTATAAATAGCTTATCATCTAAGGCAAGATAAATCAAAGTTCCTAACTACCATTGGACAGTATATTTACCTTTTATCTTTTTATTTTTCTTTTCCTATAAATAAATTGAATTCTTAAAATTTCAAGTCTTTTTCCTGGCGTCCAAGTTTTGCATACAAAGTCTACACATTAATAATAATTTTGTGAATTACTATACTATTATGATTTTAAACTTTAATCTTGCAATGGCCAACACACCTTCTCCCGCACTAGTGCACAAAGATGAGGGAGAACAACTGATGTACAGCTTGAAGAAATGCAAGTGATATAGAATGGGGAACTACCAGTTTTTTCGATCCATTGTCCTGTATCGTTATTATTGTCTGAGAGTAACTTAGGATTGAATAATGTAGGCAGTCATAATATTTTATTAATAGTTTTATTGCCATTTTTATGTGTTTTTATTAAGGCTTTTATTATTATTGGAAATAATGAACAAATGATGTTAGGTCCTATGATTGGTCCTATGTCGAGCGCTAGACATCGTTCCAACCAAATACGTAGCTTTGTTTCGTTTAGGGTTTTAAGTATAGTTTGTTTCCTTTTTAGGATAGGACTTTTGTAGGGTTTTAAGTATAGTTTGTTTCCTCTTTAAGCTAGGACTTTTATATCGTATAAAGAGGCATAGTTAGGCCTTTTGTAATTAGACTTTTTCTTCAATTATCGTTGGTTGGTTTTTTAACAATTGTGAGTGTTTTCTCTAGTTCTTGAAAATATGTGATTCATTTTCAGGAAATTATTCGTTGAAACTTTTTCTTTAGTTCACGCTTCCGTACTAGTTAATATTAGTGCGGGTTTTTCCTAGGTTGACAACTAATAATAGGGACTGTAACCCTAATCTCAATGACGGAGTTAGGGATTATGTTACATCTGCCGAAACCACAAGCATCAACCACTCGTGTAGATTGTATTAAGAGAATAATCAATGAAGTAATCAAGATGCTACGAGGGGCTAGCTTGCAAGGTAGGAGAGATCGTGATGACAGAGGCAATTGTAGTGAAGGATTGCCCCAAAAGCGGCGATTCGATTATTATGATTACCACTATCCTATAGGGAGCAACCTTATGAGAAGAGTTCTTCGAGACGAAAACCCTAATCCTAGGGCCGTTGAAATTGGCATCAGATCCATGAAGTTACAGCGCCACTAGTTGTGGTAAGGCTCGACCAATAGTCCAGGAGCCCATGTGCGAGGAGGATGAGTATATTTCCAAACCAGATGAGGATGAATTTGAGTTTGTTCCTTACTCCTTTGCCACAGGCGACTTGGATATAGATCTTCCAACTCTAGAGGTCGAGACCTTGGATGAGTTTAAAGATTCAGAAGTCCTCGTACTTTTTTGCAAACGATTCACCTACAAATCCGAGCTCGATGGACTTCTTGCCTGGTGACCTGGTTGATGTAGCTGTTTTTACGAGCCAAGATACTAGTAACCTTGGCAAAGAAAATATTTTTGAAAAATTTTCTCTTTTTGTAGATTTCCCTGTCAAGAGTGTGCGATTAAGCTTCAATGCAATAGGGGAAAAATAATTAGATTTGTTTCGACATAGGAGAACAATGATTCAATTTGGTAAATTTCTTCACAATGTTTGATCACTACAACAAAGAAGGGAATTAGCTACAAAATTTTTTACGAGGAGCAGACAAGTCAACGCTATTAATGTGTGGATGACGAGGAACAGAGCATATCCTCACCAAATGTTGGAGACAGCTTGACTTTTGCTAGCACTATGACTTTCCTCGCTTAACATCCTTGCCAAAAAGAAAGGCGGGAAGCTTCCCTCCAAATTGTAGTCATAGTGGCGCCAAGGCTTTTTGGTACTCGTGAGAATTCATGCAGTTCCACGCTGATGTACCGCACTTGGTGAGGACAGGTTCTCGCCGATCTGTACTTGACCAATAGCAAGAAGTGGTTCTATTCTTGCTAAAATAAAAATACAACCAAACGTTGTAGTTTTAAGAGTTAAGAGGCCTTTGAAAAAGGAAAAGAAAAAGAAGAAACAGAAGAGTAAAGTGCAGATGCGGGAAGATAAATGCCACCAAGTTCGTTGATTTCATTCTCTTTCCCTTTTAATTTCTCTGAATTCTCTCTCTAACAATTTGTAATCAGGTGCGCTTTTTCTTCTTCTTTTTCTTCTTCTATTTTAAGATCAAGGCTAGATATGTAAAACTTTACTTGTTATTTTTATTGCGGTTACTAATTGTGTCTATGTGGTCCTCTTGAATTTAATAATCGATTGCTACCATGTGAATCCCATAAGAATCTGATTGAGTTTTCTTTGCTACCTATCATCCTCCGTGTTCATGTTTATAATATTTGAGTTATTCACTTCTTTTAACACATTTGGCATGTTCAACAAGTCAGGATTCTTGTTTTGTGCTTCTTTATGGTAGAACCATGTTCATTACCTTTGTAACCTTTTTTTGCTTGTATGATTTTATATCCCTAATCCTTCTTAACTTGTATAGGAGTTGTGTCTTTAACATGGTATGCTTTTGTTGATAAGTGGTTAAATTATGGTCTGCTATATCATAGAAGATAACAATACTTTCGTATCATTAGCTATTGTCCTTTTGGACAATTTATAGGTTTGGCCTTATCGTTAGTAAAGGCCATTATTCTTCAACTACTGAAAGCATAGAAATAAAAAATTCCAGTCCTCAGAGATGTCATTTTGAGTAATAGTAGTTTTGTTTTACTAGTAACATCCAATGATATCTTCAAGATTTAGAATAGCGCACTACTAAAATGAGTATTGAATAGCACTAATCGGAACATGAAAAATGAGAAGATATGTAGATTTTCTAGTTGATTACATTCACCCAGTAATTCATTGCCAACCAGTATTTGGATTGAAATTGCATTTGTTCTGGTGCATACCTTGTTGATTATAGGATCTTTTGTCAATCTGTGTATGTTTGTGGTCCTTCAAGTTGGCTGAACTTAGATGCAGAAGGCATGACGAATTTGACTATCAGTACTTTACACAACGACATTAATCTCAAGGCTTAGTTTCAAAGGAACAAAGACACAATTCAAAGTAACAAATGAGAAAATAACTCTGCTGCAAAAACATTTTTGTTTTTCTCTATAAAAATTTGACAAGGCCTAGAACTCTCAGGATTTCTTAGCATTCTCTACAGAACCATACATCTATCCAAACCTGGTTGATTTGCCACCTCCGAAATGCGTCCTGGACTTGAAAACAAAGCTGGCATTTGGGTCCTTGACATCATACATCCTAGCCAATTTCTCCTTCAACTCAGCCTTGGAAACATTAGGCCTTCGAGGATGCAGAACATCAATGACGAATTGTTTTCTGGAAAGAAGACGATTGGTCATGAACTTCTTAGTACGAATAGTCACCACCTTGTCCGCCATTTTTCTTGCCTCCGGCGCCGCCACTGCTTCCGCTCTTTCTCCTCTGAATGGGCGGTTGGTTGGGGAAGCGACAGAAGGGGAACGTAAAAGGCTTTCTTACAATAATCAATGTCCATGAGGGTCTTGAATTTTATAGTAATAGATTGATGCCAAGTTAATCCCAGAGCAATCTTGCTGAGTTTTCTTGGCCATGATTCCATGTTCACTCTTTAAAAGATAGGGAGTGTAATTGATCAAATGGGGGAGCCAACAGCTTCAACGTCTTCAGTGTTAGAGCAATGGACAAATGCTGCTAGTCCTTTCAATGAATCAGTTGTGGCATTTTAATTAGCATTATCTTGTGTGAAAAACAGGACTTCTTTTTTCTCTCTCTCTCTCTCGACTTAATTAGAACATTTCTTTAGCTGTTTCACCACTGAGCTGGGTGAGGAATTGGTATGGTGCCATAATAGCACTGCTTTCTTGAAGTGATATCGCTGCTCTGTTTTTCCTCTGTTTCTAGCCGTGTTTCCAACAACTTCTTTGGAACTCTCCAGTTTTTACAGCTTGTGTTTCTGTCAGCCGTTTCCATGACTAGTTGCAGATGTAGCTTCTCTTCTCACAATCCAAAGCCCCAAAATCCAAACACCCCTCGCCCCCCACCCCCAAAAAAAAAAAAAACTCCTGCATGTATGCATGCAGCTTGGTAGGTGGACAAGTGCATGAGCATGCATGACATCTTTCAGCAATAATAATGACTTTCCATCGTTGTATCATCATTCTTTCAAACAATTTATTGGTGATGTCACCAATTTGTGCTTCTGTGTGATGATGTTAGTACGAATCTCAATTAATATGAATGCATAGAGTCAGTTCTCTGTTATTTCTAGTAATACACTATGACAAAATGATGAATGGATGTGATGCAAGTTATATGTGATTTTGGAAAGCAATATATGGGTAGCCAAATACATGGGAAGTTTTAGTGCTGAGAAATGCAGTTGAGGCACAATGGTTTTAGTAAAAAATTTCATTATGTGGAAAATCTCTTACATTAAATTTTTGTTTTGCAGGTTTATTTTGGAGATTTTGGATGGAAATAGGCTGTGCAATCTAGAAGGAGCCACTTGAGCTTGAATTGTTGTTGTAGTTTGGCTAGTTTTGGATGTGGTAGATGATAAAATATTTTTGAAGCTAGGCTTATTTTTGTTTAAAAGGAGTAATGGTATGTGTTTTCCTTGCTCTATGTGGCAATTTGTCTTCTTGACAAAAGTCCTGTAATTCAATTCTAGAAATGCTTGCATTTAATTTTTTGCTTGAATTTGGCTTGTTAATATGTGATTTTTCTGGTGCAGGTTAACATTGCGAATTTGGAAATAGGTTGCAATCTGGAAGGCACCGTGAAAGTGTTTAAAATGTTTAGGTGGCTTGTTTGGGATGTAATAGGTGACAAGACCTTTTGGAAGCTCAAGTTTGTTTTGAACGGTGGTTATTTTGGAAAGGCACAATTGCTGTTCATGTATTTTTGAAGTAATGACTTCAACTTTTGGTCATGCATAGGTGCTGAATTATGATTAAATGTCACACGTCCCTTTTTCCATCCTAGTTTATGCTTATTGCTTTTTTAGTTTCAATTTTGCATTTTATTATTTTTTATTAATCCGTGTAATGAAAGTGGGAAAGTCTAACAATATGTAATACAATTGCCCAAGATTTTTGGAACTTGGAGAATCATATAGACCAAATACTTTAAATCAAGCATATTTATGGGTTTTGAATTTTATATCTACCAGCCAAACAATGCAGGCATGGAAAAAGTGTTACACATGGCTCATTATCTTTCACAACTCTGTCAAAGAACTTCAAATTTCATGAAACGGTTGTTATGTACTTCCTTTGTCTGTAGTTGTTATCATATTTTTACTTTATTGATGTTCCAAAATAAGAGTCGCTATTTCAAATTAAATACATACTTTTTAATTTTGCCATTTGAAAAAGTTTTTTTTTTTAATTTTGATACACTTCTATTAAAACAATATTTTGAATTCAAAGGATAGATATGTAATTCATCAATGCCACCTCATCTAAACATAATGATTATCATATCTCCATATAAATTTGGATTCCCAAAAAATGACTCTAATATTAAGATTGAGGGAGTACTTTAGAATCTTGTCACTTAACATGGAAACAAGGGGAAATGATATTACAAATAATATTGAAAAATTAATTAATCTATATATGCATTGGTATTTGACAAAATTGGAATATAGGTCAAAGTCACATTTATTATTTTGGTCTCAAAACAATAAAAATGGAGTTGGTTACAATGATTAATACTCAATGAAACTTCTAAAGTACTTTATTTCAATCAATTTTGTAATTAAGGAGAGATTAAGCCTATTACACAAGACTTTTTTCTTAATAAATAAATTACATACTTTCGTAACAATTCAAGAATCAATTGATAGGCACTGTGAAGCGCTTGTTACACGAAATTCTTTTTATAAACTATGATTAAAATGTCATCATAAAAATATGAGTTTAGAAGAATAACACATATAATTTAAAGTCACATTTGATATGTTGGTATTAGAATAATAAAAATGGAGCAGTTTACAATTATTAATACTCAATGAAACTTCCAAAGTACATTATTTCAATCAATTTTGTATTTGACTAGAGATTAAACCCATTACACTAGACTTTTTTCTTAATAAATGAATTACATACTTTTGTAACAATTCAAGAATAAATGGATAGGCATTGTGAAGCACTTGTTACACAAAATTCTTTTTTATAAACTACGATTAAAATTTCATCATAGAAATATGAGTTTAGCAAAATAACACATATAGTTTAAAGTCACATTTGTTAAGTTTGTATTAGAATAATAAAAATGGAGCGGTTTACAATTATTAATACTCAATGAAACTTCCAAAGTACATTATTTCGATCAATTTTGTAATTGATGAGAGATTAAACCTATTACACAAGACTTTTTTATTAATTAATGCATTACATACTTTTGTAACAATTCAAGAATAAATGGATAGGCATTGTGAAGCACTTGTTACATGAAATTCTTTTTATAAACTACAATTAAAATTTCATCATAGAAATATGAGTTTAGCAAAATAACACATATAGTTCAAAGTCACATTTGTTATGTTGGCATTAGAATAATAAAAATGGAGTGGTTTACAATTATTAATAGGGATAATTACAAAAACCTCCCCCGAGGTTTCTGACATTTGCACTGACCTCCCTTGTGGTTTGAAAAATTACACTGACCTCCCTTGAGGTTACTAATCCTTTGCAAATTTAGTCCAAAAGGAAATCGATAGGTTATTTATTTAATATAAATTAATTTTTTTAAAAAAAAATGGCTCATAAAGTATTAATTTTTTATGGCTTTCATCTATTACACGAGTAAAGTATTCGCTCTTTATGTGCATTTTATTCTGAATCATTTAATTTATGTTAAATACATAAATGTTTGTAACTAAAATTGAAAAAGTGTTATATTAATATTTTTACGGAAGAGAGATTGGTAGGTTTTATATTTAACAAAAATTAAATATTTGAAAGTAAATACAAATCTGTATTTGAGCATAAATATTTGTATTAAATTAAATATTTAAAAGTAAATTCCCTTAAAGAGCCGGTACTTTAAATAGTTACCGGCTCTTTATAGGCAAACACGTATTATTCATTTAAAGTACCGGCTTTTTACAGATATTTTACTTTCAAACATTTAATTTATGATAAATATATCAATGTTTGTAAGTAAAATTCAAAAAGTGTTACAGTAATATTCTTGCAAAAAGGAAATCGGTAGGTTATTTATTTAATATAAATTAAATATTTTTTTTTAAAAAGAAATGGCCCATAAAGTATTAATTCTTTATGGCTTTCATCCATTACATGAGTAAAGTATTGGCTCTTTATGGGTATTTTATTTTGAATCATTTAATTTATGTTAAATACATAAATGTTTGTAACTAAAATTGAAAAAGTATTATATTAATATTTTTACGGAAGAGAGCTTGGTAGTTTTTGTATTTAACAAAAATTAAATATTTGAAAGTAAATACAAATATGTATTTGAGCGTAAATATTTGTATTAAATTAAATGTTTGAAAGTAAAATACCCATAAAGAGTCGGTACTTTAAATAGGTAATGCGTATTTGCCTATAAACTATATTCCTTAAAGTTTATTAATTGTTAATTAATTTGTAGTATTTTGTCATTCATTGGACATGTAGTACAAATGACAAATTTGGTAAAAAATTCTAATTTCACTCCCTAAAACAATATTTTAATCGTTTGGACTGAATTTGCAAAGGATTAGTAACCTCAGGGGAGATCAATGTAATTTTTCAAACCACAGGGGAGGTCAGTGCAAATGTCAGAAACCTCAGGGGAGGTTTCTGCAATTATCCCTTATTAATACTCAATTAAACTTCTAAAGTACATTATATCAATCAATTTTTTAATTGAGGAGAGGCTAAGCCTATTACAGAAGACTTTTTTTTCTTAATAAAAGAATTACATACTTTTATAACAATTCAAAAAAATGGATAGGCAACATAAAGCGCTTGTTACACGAAATTCTTTTTTATAAATTATGATCAAAAGTTCATCATAGAAATATGAGTTTAGCAAAATAACACATAGTTCAAAGTCACAATACAAATAGATTTAAAAGTTGAGGAACTGGAATTACAAGTAATTTACTATAATTTCATAGATTATAGTACATCCATATCAATTTTATTCTTTATCCTCGTATTTAAAACTTTAGAACAATTAAATTAAATCATCTAATTATTAACATTTATAAGTGTTTTATACAGTTACTTGAAAAGAATACTCATATATGAAATACATAAGAATTTTTGAATTATGCATATGGACATGTATTAGCACAAATATAATATAAATATTTATTGACTAGCACACTTGCAGGCATTCCTCTCATGCTATTTTATGCGTAGTTAAATTCTTTGAAGTTTAGCAAAAATATAAGAGTGAGGAATAATTTCAAGAAATGGCAATTACATATCATACAACAAACCTCTATTTGAAAATTAAATGCAAATTTATCAAACTTAGTTAATTTGATTTGCTATATATTGAGAATATTTTGATTAGTTTCATTTTCTCATACATGATCTCTTTCAATTTTTATATACTTCTAACACTCAATATTCATTCTATATAATATACTCCAATTCTCCAATTCTTAGAAACTTTTAACTACAACACTTAAACCATCATAAATGTTTCAGAATTTAGGACACGCGCGCTTTATTCCCTCCAAGAATTTTATTTTTCCCGCAACGTCCTTCCGGCAAAATTTGAAGGCTCATTACAGCTGAGGGATAATACTATTATATATATACATAGAAAGGCCGGCCCTCACTTATCTCTCTCAATTGATCGAGCACTCATATGTTCTTCTCTCAAAGGCCAAGATTGGTGGTTTTTAGTCCAAAAATTGAAGAACAGATGCGGGAATTGCTAAACGTGAAGGAGACCTCTGAGGAATTGCTCAAAAATGAAGGCCCACCTCCTGTCTATCTCCCAAGAATTGCAAAACGTGAAGGGGCTTAGGTTTTATTGCTGTAAGAAAACCTCAGAGCAACTTCAATACTTCATCCATTTGCTTCAAATACTGTTAGATCTATATTTTGGTGCCATTTTGTGAGTCTGCATATCCTTCTTGTGCATTCTTATTACCATTATTTGTGTCAGATTTCTAAGATTACATTATTTTCCTCACAATTTTAGGAAAATTGAGTTCCAACCATTCTCTAGACTCTGTGAAGGTAAATTATGTGGGTTTGTGCTTAACATCAAAGATTGTAGTTTTCGATTGGTTGAGGTTTAAGCTAACAACCTATGATTTTCATCTTGTTTCCTGGTTGGTTGAGGTTAACTTCTCTGCTTTTCCTAGTTGGTTCAAGCCCCTGTTTTCATATGCAATCAGTAAATTTCTCCATCTAATCTAATCTTCCCTTTTTGTGCAGCTCAGCTACTCTGAATCTGTTGATGGCATTTGCAACTGGAGGATATGCTGCTATGTAGAGGGTTACACAGTTGAACCTGGATTTCACAGAGCACAGCAAACAAGGTGATAGATACCGTGATCTAGCTCACCATGTAGACGAGACTCTTGGATTTATGACTGCTGCTGGACTTCCAATTGACCATATCAACGGTGCTTGCTTCTACCGTATCAATGGTCTATTACTAAATTGGATTCCACATCTGGCTTGTACTGCGATTGTTAAGCCCATTTCCTTTGGTTCGATGGTTCTCATGTTGAAACACCATCAAAGCTCCTTGTGGTCTAAAGACTCTGCCTTTTGATGCTACAGGGCGGAAGTAACAGCATTCTTTGATGTCCATAAGCAGGAAGGCAGCCACCCTGGGAGGAGTCCATCTACAGATGCCTGGCCAAAATGTGACAGAATGCATTGGTGGATTGCGTACTGTGACCCTTTGATGAACTAAGCTCGCGCTACCACACACACTGTGATCCTAGGCTTAATGCTTCTCAAACACTTGAACTTGCATTTATCATGGCTGAGCGACTGAGAAAGAGGCGGCTTGGATCCCAAAAGTCAATAGCATTTTAGATATTCTAGAATGATTTTGAGGGCGTCAATTATGTCTGTACCGTTCTGCATCATATGCTTCTCTGTATCAATTTATACAACATGTTTGTTTCTGTATTTATAAATATACCATGTATTACTCTGTCAATAATGGTAGAAACTGATGGTTTCAGATTTTGATGAGACAACAAATAAACCAAAAGCTTTTCTCCCCAAAAAAACAAAAAAGCTATTTGCAGCTAAATTTTCTAACAAAACCACTCCATATATAATTGGCTCAAGGAATTAAGATTAGCATATTAAAATGGGATTAAGAAATGTTCACAACAGCATTAGAGGGGAACATTAGAGAGGAAACTTTCCTGGCCAAAAACGTTTTACTGGTATATATATGGGGGATTGCAGAATTGTCAAAAAGTTCCTTGCCAATTCTATGTTATTGGTGAGGACGCACTAATTTCCTCACAAAACACCTTGACTATTTGCAAGGAACCACTGCTTTTTGTGGGGAGTTTTCTATTTTAGTGGAGAGGAAAGTTTTTCTCGCCATAGCATTCCAGTAATTAGCGAGGAGGTCGGCCCTTGCTATTGATTTGCTCCATTAGTGAGAAAGGCAGCAGAATTCTCGCTAATAACTTTTAGCGACGAGCATCTAGCGACAACCTTGGCGAGGAAGCATTTTCCTCGCTGAAATTCATTAGCGAGGAAGTCAAAACATTTGGCGAGAACTTTTGTTCCTTGCCAAATCCCTTTTTTGTTGTAGTGGATGCAGCAAAGAAGTAGTTCATGGACAAATTTGGGCCATATAAAATTCGTGGATGGATTGTTGGATGGCTGTCTGGCTCATGTATCAAGATTTTCATAAAACTCGAGGGCGACTTCTTTTTAAGTGGGAAATTTGATATAGAATAAAGAACCCCTGGTTCTTCAATCTATTGTTTTGTATCATTAGGACTGCTCGAGAGTTAGTTAGCATTGAATAATGTGGATAGTTATAATATTTTATTGGTAGTTTTATTGCTATTTTATGTGTTCAATAAGGTTTTTATTATTATTGGGAATAATGGACAGATGATGTCTAGTGCTCTGACCGGTTCAATGTCTGGCGCTAAGCATCATCCAATCAAATACATAGCTTTGTTGGTTTAAGGTTTCAAGTATGTTTTGTTTCCTTTTTAGGGCAGGACTTTTATATCTTATAAATAGGTATAGTTAGAGCTTTTGTAATTAGGCTTTTTCTCCAATTAAGACATATCATTGGTTACTTTTTATCTATTGTGAGAGTTTTCTCTAGTTGTTGCGAATTTGTGATTCGTTCCCAGGAAATTGTTCACGCTTATGTGTTTCCAAAGGCGATGTAGATTGGCTATCCTTATATAGTGATTCACAAACATGTTGAAGAAATGCAACTAAAAATAGTTATTTTCCACACTTTATTCAACTTATATTTTTCTTGTAGTTCACAAACATGTTGAAGAAATGCAACTAAAAATGGTTATTGTCCACACTTTATTCGGCTTATATTTTTCTTGATAAACGAGGGAACCAGAGGAAGGGAAACGGAAGAAAGGGGATTCGATTTCCCTATTTGCCAACTCAAGAAAACCTCAAGAGTTTACTACTCTCCATTGATATCTTTCAAACGTACATTAGAACATAAAATATAGAAAGCGGGGCAGCGAACATAAAATATGGAGTTTACTACTCTCCTTGATATCTTTTTTTTTTCAAATCCTAAAATATAACTTTCGTCATTGTCAAGAAAAAAGGGTCCACAACCATTGCCATGATATGGGCTTCTCCATGTTATTGTACACAACTTCACATAGTCGTCAGAGATTCATAATCACTTTGAGAGTTTCTCTGGGGATGGTAGCAGGCTTCAAGAATTTTTCATTCGTATCTTTCCAACCATACTTAATTACCTCTTCAAATTTCTTCATTCCCTCGTCCTCCGATACAGTATAATCTTTCGTGTAGCATTCAATCACTGTACGTATACTGGAAAGTTCATGTATAACTAACCAATCTAGTTCCCAATTGATCTAATCTAATATGATGATTATGGTACTTAAAGAATTTTTTTATAGAACTAGAAGAAAAGTAGAAGAGATGTATATTGTGTGTCAATTGTCTTCATGTGTGTCTACTATTTAAAGTAGCAATTTAATAACAAAACTCACAGTAGTGATAGGTTCCTATAATTTGGAGACAAAGAACGATATCATAACGGCTAGTTTAGTTAGCTGTTAAGTTGTGAGGCTGAGTCTACTAATAACAAGTAAAGATCATTTTCCGACTCTTTTCTTCTAGTTCAATATAGAAATTTGTTGCTGTGCTAGATTGCATGTGTTTCACTGGTTGAATGTGATTGATTGTTTTCTTTTTCTTTAAAAAATGACTTCAAAATAAATAACATCCCTAGCTTGAATGATTGAATTTTTTTCTTATTTTACTAACATCAGAATTTAATACCAAAAATCTAATTGCAGAACTTTTCGGTGCACATCCTATAAATATAGTATGTATAGTTTTTTGGACCTATTTTCTTTCTGTTCGGTTCATGTTTGGTACTTTTGCCAAACACCTCCACGCTTTAAGGAAATTAAATTTACGAGTTCTTTTCTTCGAATAAAGTTTTATCAAGATATATAATTGGATGATAAAATTGCTTGGTTTTCCTTGTGACCCTTTTTATTGCTAAATCAATAAAAGCTAATAGTGTTCGGAAAATTTTTTTTCTGCATAAAAATAGGTATGTTTCCCAACTAAAAATGATTCCATTAGATTATGATTACGTACTTGAGCCGTTGCGGTTGTATTTATTTACCAGATAATCTGCTTACTGCTAAGGCCAACAATTATGTTTGTTTAGCTGATCTATTTTCCCAGATATGATGGAATAATATCTTAAACATATCGGACATTATCCTTTGTTGTTCAAGAAAGCTCCCTTTATTAGCTGATGTCTTTTGTTGCTTTCCAGCATCTCACTAAATACTTTAATTAATATTTGACATTAAATTTTTCCAGATAGGTTAAATTATGCACTCGCTTGAAAGGACAATGATGATTCAAAAATTTAAATCATATCTGTTAGGTTCATGAGTAAAAAAGAATTATATCCCACATTGGTTCGAGAGATGGGAAAAAAACACTTAATATGTAAGTAAGGGTCCGAGACTTAATAGTTTAAGTTTTTGGATCAGAGTTAGATTCTTGACTTATATATTGGGCTCTTTGATGGACTCTCTCAAGATATCTTCTTCCTAACAAGTGGCATCAGAACTTGGTTGCGAGACTGGGTTGCTCAGAACCACTTGGATCCCAACAAACTGAATGGTTGGATCAAGAGTTTGGTTGTTCAAGATTGGATCCTGGTTAACTATTGAGATCAAGTGGGTTGATGGCTATTGCCGATTGAACAATTTAATGGGTGGTATCTTTGTTTCAAGAGTTTGGTAAGAAGCATTGAAGGTGAAGGATAGAAAGTCGAAAAGTATGGAGATATTTGAAGGTGAATTTAGGTAGGTGATTCAAGAGTTAAGAAAAAGATAGAATCTAATGTTGATTTTGGATGTGAATCGGTGGAGACTTTCTCACAACTCTATCTATTGATATTTCATCTCGAATGGTTATTAGATTTGGATTATGTTCTTTAGATGGTGTGGCATGTGTCCTAAAGAAACAAAGAGATCTAATTTTCATGCGCCAGAAGACTTTGACAGTAGCATGTTTTTCGTTTTAGGGGGAGATTTGGAAACCATACGTGGTGAGACAGTCTCAATGATGGGAAGAAATATGGTGATTTTATCACTTGATTCTCTCAATGGTTAGAAATATAGCTCATAGAAAGGGATCCCAAGTTGCAAGTGATGCTAAAAAGAAATCCTACAAAGGGAGATGGTGAATTGAGACATCTTCTCGCGAGTCAACTGGAGATTGGATTTAGGGTAGTTATACATGTTCATTTGCCGATTAAATCAATTTGGTATCAGGACTATATTGATTCCGATGTGTAGTTCAGTACCATATTATTTGGTAGTTGAAGACCAATGGTTGCTAAAAGAAATATTCGTTAAGGTGGAGATTTGTTAGAAAATTGGCTTAATTTCTTTTAAATAGATTTCTTAATTTGTGTGGAAGTAACTAGTTTTCTAATTGGTTTTAGTTACTTGAAATAGTAGCCAAGAAATTTTCTATTTATTTAGAATTTAGAGGTTATTTCCTATTCTATACAAGTTTAGGAATTAGTACTGATTTTCTGTTGTTATTTGGGTTTTGGCCAAATAATATTTCCTATAAATAGGTGGGTTGGCATACTATAAGGAGACACACAAGGGACACAAACAAAGACGTCATGTAACCTTATACATGAGGGGTGAGAGAGGGTTTTTGGGAGATGAGAGATGGTATGCAAGGGTTGGAATTGGGTTAAAACTGTATTCTTATATAGAATTTTTCTCTCATAATAAAAAATGAATTTCTCTCCATGAACGTAAGTTCAAGGTAGAACCAAACCACATTAAATATTGTATGTCATTTATCTTTCATACTTGTGATTTGTTTATTATTAAATTATTCTATACTTGATATCTCGATAGTTGCTTGTTTCGTGCTTGGATCTTAACAAGTCAGAATTAGATTCCTGACTTATATATTGGACTCTTGGATGAACTTTCTCAAGATGTTTTCTCCCCAATAAGTGGTATAAGAGTTTCTGATAGCGAGACTGAGCTACTCATAGGCAAATGAATTTTTCTTGGAGTTGGACCGGTGAAAATTCTCTTCTTGATGGTGGATCGAAGTGCCAAAGTATTAAGGAGTTTTGTGACGACCCCACCTCTCCCTGGGGCTTACCCTAGGGTTTAGCGGACCGCCTGCTCAACTCTCGTCAGAACTCACTCACTCACATCAAATACAATAGAGTGTAACCTCAATAATAAACGAAATAACAGTTCCCAAGTTTGGAACATACAAATACATTCATTTCTTTCTCAACCATCCATACAATCCCAACTATATCAAAAGATTTAAATTCTCAATACATTCAACCCTAATCGAGCGACTAGTGCGAGTACAATTACAAAATTTCTAAAAACTAGACTACGCTAGCCTGTACCAGTCTCACGCCTCGCTCGTATCCCTTGTAAGGAAAACAAATGGCGTGGAATGAGTTAAAAGTCCAATGAGATTCCAAATAGCAAGTTGACCATTATTTGAAAGTACCAGTATCAATGTAGTAAAATAGCGAGCATATCAAGTTCATAAAAGGAGCAATAACACTTCAGATAGCAAATCTCAAAATGAGCGAGTGTAAAATTTTTCAAAAGAAACAATAATCTGATAAGTAATAATCATGTCAAAGGGTAAGGATACAGATGGCTCTCAAGAGCCAAGTTCCCGTTACTTCACCAGAACTTGATCAAGTAGTAGTTGACACTCCATCAACTTTCACGTAAAGTAACCAGTCCAGTAGAGCACCACTTAGCTACAATCTCTGTCCACCAACCAAACCTCCTACTGGGCCCAAAATCCTCAATAAACACTGGTAGTAATACTCGAGTATGTCGATTAGTCGAGGAGATAACACTCCACTCGACAACACTAATTACCCAGGGTTCGTTATCTAATCGACCAGACTCTTGCCGGTTCGATTCGATTAACTAGCCACAGGGGTTTTGGAATTCCAGACATAATACAAATCATAGGCATGTATATCAATTCAATCGCGATCAATAAACAAGAATATATCACATTAAGGCAAGTGCGATAAAGTACACTCTTACCCGATCAAACCAATCACATATCATGTAATCACATTAGTCAAGTATTGAACACAAGTATCAAGTTCAATCAGGTATTTGGAAGCACTCACCAAAGATGTAGTGCTTTTACGGATTACGTTCAGGTGTTACTCCTCGTTTGAAATCCAAATCTGCGATAAAACGTCATTTAAGAGTTTTGAAAATCAAGTAAGGTTCGAAACTTAAATGTTTCATTTAACGAAAATCAAGTAATTGAAACTCATTTGGGGAATATTCGTAAAACTCATGTTCGCTCTTAAAACTTTGAAACTTTGAAGCGATTAAACTTTGAAATCTTCATTTGAGTCGAAATAACGAGGAAAACGTATTTCTATTAGTCGTTACTTTCATTTTTCCAAGGGTACAAGTTTCGGCCGAATTCTAACTTATATACCTCTATGAAAGAAGACTTGAATACCCTAAACGATTCAAGTTAGATTCATCCTCAAACCCTTACTCAAGTCGCGCATATATCTACCTAACCCTCGAGTGAAAATTTGGGCAGCACGCCCTTTATGTTTACCTATTTTTCAGCCATTTATGGCTTCATTATTTTTCTCAATTCAGTCCCAAAATCTCACACAAATAATCTTACCACAATAGCCTTTCAATAGGCTCAATATCATTCAATTACAAAACAATGCTAGCAAATTGATCGGATCTAATATTTAAGGCAATTAACAAAATAACAGGTTTGACATCCCTTAGCGTTTTAGTTACAACTGAAGCTACGCTTATTGGTTTGGGATGAACTTTATGTCATTTCAAAGCTAAGACAAAGGGTTACAACTTTCAAGAAGACAACTCAACCCAGTTCACAGTTGATCTTGGTCGAATTTGCAGATTACAGAACCAGAATCTCATTGTCAGTCTGGTTATAAGCACTAGATTTAAGTGGCAATAACTCAAACTACAAAATTCCGATTGAGGCATTTTCAGATGCGTTGGAAAGCTGAAACATAGTGCTAACGTTTTTGTGTTTTGGCCAAATGCTGATTTGATACGGATCAAAGTAAAAAATGAGGCCAAAAATGTGAAATTGCAAAACTGTCCGGGAAAAAGAACATTTGGCAGTCAGGGGTATTTTAGTCATTTCACATGTTACAGTGCTCCGATTGAGTTGAAATTTTATTGGCAGCTATTAACACCATTTCCTACAACTTTTATGTTTTGACCTAAGCCTAATTCGGCCTCTAACATGGACGAATGAATTTGGTCAGAAGCAGGGCAGTTCAATCTCAAAGCTGGAAATTTGATAAATTCAAGGTTTAAAATTCTCATTCATGTCTTGAACCACTACTCCAACTCCCTATACAAGCTTATAGATATCATATGCTATATAAACAACAAGAAATACAACTGAACACTCCAACCCTAGCTCAAAAATCCACCATATCCATCAAAACTACTTAACTAACTATCATTAACCAAGAATATGAGTTACTAGCCAAACTTAAACAAGTTTAAGGAAGAAATAAAGGAAGACAGCCATAATACCTAACCAAAGATGCTTGCAAGAGAAATCCACAACCTTTCCTTTCAAAACTTTAGCACACAAAGCTTCCTAGGTTCCTAAATAAGGGTTTAATCGGTTTGGATTTTCGATTTTCACTCAAACTAAGCTAGAAATCAAGATGGAAATTGAAGTGTTTCTTCTTTTTTTTTTCTCTTAGCTCTCGGGCACCATGAGGATAATGAGGGAAGAAGGAAGCTCCAAGAGAAATAAGAAGCTAAGACTTGGTTTGGGTAAAAAATGGTTGGATGTCTTCCAAGTGTTACCTCAAGATTCAATCTCAAATTTTTCTTCTTTTCCTTTTTATTTTGGTCAAAAATTTCGGCCAACTCAAACTGATAAGGGACTGATATTTTCTGAAAAGAAACAAGGATATTAAGGTAATAAAGTGGTGGTCAAGTGATGTATTCAATTGGTAGTGAACGGTACACGTCGGTTCACACCGTTTTTCCTTAACTCGCACGTACTAGGATTTTTACTTACCATTCATAAACTTATTTTTATTACCTCTAATCACACACATTTTCTTATCTAAAACTCACTCTTAATCACCAAATTTAGTACACACTCCGTACCGATTACTCACACTACGAAAAGACGTAAAAATCCTAGTTTATCTTAACGATGAAAGTAAAGGAGAAACCCTTGGTTCTATGATTAATTGTAACTATTGGGGAAGTGAATGAGTAGTATAGCTTTTTTTTTTTTTTTTTTTTAAGGAAATATGATTTTATTCATCAAGAAAGCAAACCAATCACAAGTTCTGCTTACAAACGCTTACTTCTCCGAAATGAAGGCACCCCTAACCTATCTAATCTGACCCCCCCACGAGCCAATGCCGGAAGAGCGTGGAAATTGTCGTAGACCTTAATATGCTGTTCAGGATGAGAGACGCCTATTTTGGACAAAAAATCCACCACGGTGTTAGCCTCCCGGTAACAATGCGAGATTTGAGCCGAATCATCCACTAGCTGCCAAATTTGCCTGGCCTCTCGACGGATCCGCCATGGACACTGGAACCGCCGCTTCAGAATCCCAACTACGACCAACGAATCCGATTGGAGATTTAGATTACCATAGCCCCTGTGGATACACAATTGAAGCCCAGTTAGCAGGGCCCGAACCTCCGCCTGTAGGGAAGTGATCTCCCCAAAGAAGGCCGAAAAGGCAAACAGAGGCAACCCCGTTGCATCTCGGAGGACCCCACCGCCTCCACCCACTCCAGGATTCCCCTTAGCGCAACCATCAACATTAAGGGTAAGCGTCCCACTCCCTCTCACCTCCCAGCAAACACGTTGGACTATACAGACGGGCAATTGCGCCCAGTCATACAACTGCCCAAATGTTTTCGCCCCAGTCTTAAGCTTGAATTGGATCTCTACAATGACTTTGATCTCCGAGAATATGGCCTGACAAATCTTCGTGGAGGCCATCGGGACCTCCTCAAATACCGCTTTATTCCTGGCTTTCCAAATGTGCCAGCAGATGAGACTGGGAAGGATTAAACAAATGAACTGCCGTGTTGCAGACTGCTGCGACCGCAACCACCATTCAACTATGCGAGCACGCAGGGAGGATCCAGAGCTCCTAACACCACACCAGCCACCAAAATAGTTCCAGATGTCCAAAGCTATGTGACCCCCGGCAAAAACATGCTCAAGAGATTCCTCAATTCCCCTGGGCAGCAAGGGCATTTCGATCGCAAGTGAAAACCTAGGCGGCGTAGCATATCTGGCAGTGGCACCCTTCCCATCAGCAAGCGGAGCATAAAGAAAGACACTTTCAATGGGAGTCGAGGGTGCCAAACTCGAGAGAGGACCACAGACGTATTACGGGACTGCCTGACGCCATGGAAAGCTGATTATAAAGTAATAAATACCAAATAAAAGAGAATTTTAAGAAAAATATAAGGGATTTTACAAGTCCTCACAAGTTTGACTAGTGTTGGACCAGGTACGCCATGGGTTTGGCAGGGGGTTTGGCGGCAGGAGTCCAGAATGTAATTTTAATGTTGGAGAAGAGGTGATTTTAAGTGATAAGGTGGGTTTACATTGAGTATTAAAGTGGATTCGAAGAAAAGTTTGTAAACGTAGGTTTAATATGAGGGGTTACTCATGAAAGGGGAGATTTGTTAGATTCATGAGTAAAAAAGAATTATGTCCTACAATGGTTCGAGAGATGGAGAAAGAGCACTTAATATGTAAGTAATGGTCTGAGATCTAATAGTTTACGATTTTGGGTCAGAATTAGATTCCTGACTTATATATTGGACTCTTTGATGGGTTTTCTCGAGGTGTCCTCTCCCCAACAATATCTATCTAGTTTAAAATGCTTGCATCTATATAGAAGTTGGTTGGAAGAATTTTAGAAACATCCTCCGAGTTTTCTCATAATATCACTCAATTCTCATGAGATTTTTAAAATTTCACTTACTTTCTCTGTCAATTTGACAAGACTAAATATTTTTGTCAATGGTCATAAATTGACAACATTACCCTTACGCTTAATAACAATTTAACCAAAAGCCAAAATCAAATAAAATTTTAAACCAAAAAATATAGATTAAAAAAATAAATTGTTATATAAAAATGGTTCATATTTTTCTGTATCGAGGTTGTAATAGAACAACAAATAATGTAGATGAATCAAATCTAGTCAAAATCTATTACTTAGGAGGATTTTGATGAGTATTTAACACATTAAAAATTTTCACAGACAACTATAAGGAAGTCAAGAAATTTTTTTAGAAAATATGTTTTAATACATAATATAGTTTAAGTTGCATTAAAAACTAAAACAATCTCTTTATATGTGTGGTTTGTAATATAAATTCTACTTACAGAAAAAACTTTATAAATAAGTTAGAATTTTTTTTTAAAAAAAATGATCTATTGACCAAATATATATCTAGAAATATCATTTTCTTTGTTAAATATAGTGTGTTATATTAGGTAATATTTATTATATATTTGCAAAATTACTCGTTATTGCATTTATAATTGCTCATATATTCAACATTTTACTTTTTAACCTTATTTTATATTATTGTTGCTATAAGTTTCATAACTAGGATAACATAAGGGTAGTAACAAAAGTTTTATTGTGATGCCAGAATTGTGCCACAAAAAGCCAGAAAAGAGCCCCAAAAACCTTTTAGCGGCACAAAAGTGACAAAATTTACTTGTGTCACAAAAGTAGCCGTTACAAAAGAAGACGATGCAATTTGGGGATGTGCCGCTGATGATCTTGATCCCGATTTTTTTATGTTTACAAAATAATTAGATAATACTAATATTTTTTCAATGAGAAAGCTTTTTAGCTCTAAAGAAATTTGATTCAAAAAGCAATTGAAAGAACAAAAAGGAAGTCGAAAGCTATTGGACGCTCACAATGGCAATACCGGACGTCCTATAGATAGGGCAGACACAGGAAGATCATATCGGACGAAGAATATCATCACCGGACGTCCGAAAGAATTGAAATGACTTGTCAAACTCCCTGTCCACTTTCGGACACAAGCATCGGAAGTATCAGACGTCCGATACTCCCAACGGCTAGTCGACTCTTTAGCTACCTTCTATCCGTTGGAAGTATTAATGAAGCACTTTTTTGGTCTCATATAAATAGTGTATGGTCAGAAATTTCAAAATAGTTTTGCACACTGAGAATACAAAAGATCAAGAGTAGTTTTAGTGAGAAAATACTCTTCAAGGAACATTTGTACTCTTTGTGGTGTAAGATTATTTGTAAACTTTTCATTTATGAGAGAATACTTCAATAGTGTAACTTTGTGAGGGTTATCTTGAGGGATTATAAAACTTCCTAACTTGACCGAGTGAAACTTGGGGCAAGGAGGAAGTAAGCCTTCCTTTGTACACAAGATTGGTTGTATTTCATCAATTTGAAGAAGTTTGTTTTGCGAATTGATCTTCAAGGTCAAGAGGAGTTCGGTAGTCAATTGGTTTGCAATTCTTCTCTTTTCATTTATTTATCATATTGTGCTCCTTAAATTGCATATCTCTTCTACTTCTCTCAAGTGATATTGTTCCTTTATTGATTGATTCATTGTGTGATCACTTAGAAAAGAGGATAAATTTTATATTGAGCAAAAAGTGCTCATAACCTGATTAGTTTGTTAATCAACCTAATTCACCCCCCTCTTAGGTTGTTTTCGGGCCTAACAATTGGTATCAGGGTTTGGTGTCTTAGAGATTAAGTTCAAGTGGCTTAGGAGTAAAGATGACAACTAACAATGTCATTTTTTTTAAGGACAATCTGTAACTAGACCTCCAATATTTAATGGGTCAAATTATGTGAGTTAGAAAGAGAGAATGATTATCTTCTTGCAATCGATTGACATTGAATTATTGTTTATTGTTAATGAAGGTCCATATGATACCTCAATAGTAGATGAAAATACTCATAGACCTAGACCGAAAGTAAGAAATGAATTGATTATAGAGGATAGAACTCATTTCACCTTAAATGCAAAAGTTATGAATGTATTATATAGTAATTTAGACTCAAATGAATTTATTAGGGTAAAAGACTGTAAGTCGGCTAAAGAGATTTGAGACAAATTGAGAGAAATTAATGAAGGTAGTGAGAATGTTAGAAAACAAAAGAAATCTATTTTGGTTACTAAATATGGGTTGTTTAAGGTGGAACCTCATAAAAATATTGATAAAATGTATTGTAAATTTAGTGATCTTATTAAAGATTTAGAGGTTCTGGAAAAGGAACACTCCTTAGGAGAGAAAAACAGAAAAATCTTGAATATTTTGTCTAAAGATTGGGAGAGTAAAGTGACTACTATTGAAGAGGCTAAAGATTTGAATTCAATACATATTAAATCTCTTATAAAGTCTCTAGCATCTTATGAGTTGAAACATAAAATCAAAGTACAAGAAGAAGAAGATGCAAAAGTAAAAAGGAGCATTGCTCTAAAAGCATCTCAAGATTTTAGAAAAGGAAGACTTAGCAATTCGAATTCCATTCAATTCATCAATGCAAGAAACAAAGAAAAGCAAGATGCCAACAAAAAGTAAGGTGACAAATATTATGAATGCGGCCAACTTGGACACTATATAAATGAGCATTCAATGAAGAAGAAGAAAGAAGAAAAATCTGAAATAAAACCAAAATTTAATAACTTTCAAATCCTATGGAATGAGTGCAACTCCGATGGTGAAATTGAAGTGAAAGAAGAATCTGCTCAAATGACTTTTATGGCCATTGGAGATAATGAGGTAATAACTTATAACCCTCAACTTGAAAAGTGATGGTGAAACTAATGATGATCTTGAATCCTTCATTGAAAAATAGCATGATAGTTTGAAAGAATTTTATGTTAGAAACAAGGAATTAAAACACAAAATTAGTTCTCTTCTTTAGGACAATATACGTCTTTTTCAAGAAAATAAAAAGTTGAAAACTGAAAATGATTACTTAAAAAATGGTGAGATTGATCTACAAAATGAGTTTGATAAAAAAACAAGGTTTTGTGAAATATTCAAAGAGGAACAAGGTGATTTGAAAAGAATAATGGATAATCTAAATGAATTTTCTCTAACATAAAAAATAAAACTATTTTCAAGAAAATGCTCGAGTGGGAGGTGCCTTTTATACCGACTCGGTGCTATAATTGATTTTCTAAGCGGCAGCATGTACCACACCCTATTCGGGTGGGAAGAGCCTTTCATACAGACTCAATACTATGACTGATTTTAAATCGATTGGAGCGTTGTCTCATCGACCACTCGTGCTTGTGGGGATGCCCAAACCCCTTTGGCTAACCTTGTAACTCGAGCCAGCAAGGGTTTGGTCGAGAAGTTTGGTGAATCTTGAAAAATATTATAGCTTGATTTTTTGAGATCTTGTTTAGCATACTCGAATAGTATTACCACCTAATACGTGTTTGGTTTCGGATCCGAGTGCGTGTTATGTTGGATGGAGGAAGTAAGTGGAGCGCTACGGTCATATTACTTCTTAAGTTGATGGAGAGTCAACCCCAAATGGCTTGAATCGGTCGAGACGTGAAAATAACTCTTGAGAGTTCCTGTATCCTTCCATGTGTGTTTATTTCCTACTTGTGCATTTAAATGAAAGTTCATGTTAAAGTTACTTTCAAGTATGCTATTTGATTGATTAGTGCTACTGGCTTACTTGCTTAATTTTCTTGGCCTCACTGAGCGTTAGTTCATCCCTTTAAATTTGTCTTCCTTAACAGTCTTTGGAGGTGGAAGTTGAAGATTTTAGACTAGCGGCTTTTGGTTGAAACTGACATATCTTTTGTAGGATATTGGAGACTTTTAAAAGCGTAAACTTTGTTATATTTGGGTATGGTGGATTGTATTTGTAAATGGTAATCTTGGGAGTTTTTGAACTTGTATATTCGAAACATTTCTCAATTATAAGTCGATTGTTGACTTGTGGTTCTTTATTAAGTTAGAACGAATACGTGAGTCCTGACGAGAGTTGGATAGGCGTCTCGCTGATACCCTAGGGTTCGCCCTAGGGAGAGGTGGGGGCGTCACAGTAGCTTTGTGAGGGTTATCCTGAGAGATTGTAAAACTTCCTAGTTTGACCGAGTGAAACTTGAGGCAAGGAGAAAATGAGCCTTCCTTTGTACATAAGATTGTTATATTTCATCAACTTGAAAACGCTGGTTTTGCGAATTGATCTTCAAGCTCAAGAGGAGCTTGGTAGTCAATTGGTTTGCAATTCTTCTCTTTTCATTTATTTATCATATTGTGATCCTTAAATTGCATATATCTTTTGCTTCTCTCAAGTGTTATTGTTTCTTTATTGATTGATTCATTGTGTGATCACTTAGAAAAGAGGGTAAATTTTATATTGAGCAAAAATTGCTCATAACCTGATTAGTTTCTTAATCAACCTAATTCATCCCCCTCTTAGGTTATCTTCGGGCCTATCAGTCGCATGTATTTGCGTCACTTTTTGCAACGCTAATTTAAGGGTCGCCACTCTACTTGCAGCACCAAAAATGCGCCACCAAAAATGTCCACAATGTTATGCGACAAAAACTTGCGTCGCAAAAAAGTCACCAATATAAAGGCCAGAAATCAATTTTTTCATGGTACAATAATTATCATGCTCAAATATCCTAAAATCGAATATTATAACAAAATATAGTTCCACAATACTCTAGAATAAAGTATCATACATTGTTTTAGTCAAATTCTACAAACTTTATCATTTAATATTGTTCGCTCCAATTACAAGATGCTTCATATATTCCAAAATGTGCTTGTCTTCAAAAGTACAACACTTCATCATACATCTCTCAAAAACATCTTCATATCTCAAAATCCTGAAATAACACAAAAATATGGTCATAACCATTCTTGAATTCCCAATAGAACTACATTCAATAAAATTCACTTCCAAATTAGGGAGAGACAATATCTAGTATATGATCATTGGTATATAAAGACAATATCCAGTTACATATTTATGCTAAGAGAGTACCAGCAATTAGACAAAAAGAAATTCAAAGATGTCTTGAAACAAAATACATTGACCACCTTGCCACAACAAGTTTGAATATGCACATTGGATTCATCAGACTTGATAATGAGAGATACTATGGGAGCTACCCCTCCTAAGTCAGTTAATGTAGCGAAAATAGAAGGAAATAGAAAGGAAAAGTTAAAAAAGTTTGCCCCTTAAGAGCTGCAGAATTATAAGTAGCTAACAGGAGCAATCCATGTTTTTATCTAAGTAGATCATTCTTGCACAATTATAAGCGTAGGAAATTATATTGACAGCAAAATAAGTATATTCTTAGCTAGTAAAATTGGTCTTCTATCACAAGCATAAAAAGAATAGAGTTATTTCCAGAAACTTTTTCAGTACCTCAAGCAAGTCATTTGCAAGTAGTCCAGCTCCTTTTCTTCTTTGTATGGTGGTTCTGGTATAACAAAAGACTGGTCAATTCAATATCAACAAGAAGCTCATGCACAAATAGTCGTCAACAAGGAACTCATGCACAATTCAATATCAACAAGGAACTTAACAAAATTGGTCTTTTATAGAAGGACCAACTCAAAGTACGCATATTATACCTCAAGAATATTAGCAATTGAAGAAACTTTTTTATTCATTTCACACTTGTTTATTTCAGCATCATTTGTTCCAACTTCCTTGTTCATTCTAGCATCAACCTGTTACATTATCAACAAAGTGTGAAGAAAAGAAAATCAGGCCATAGCTGCTGATATTTCAAAGATTTTGAACACAAAATCGAATTGTATGAATTAATATACAACCTCTAATGAGTCCCAAATTCGAGATTGTTTTGCTGCATTCATTTCTCTTCTTTGGAGTGATGCCAAGTCACATGTGGATGTCCTCTGGAAGAACAAATATAAACAGTAACTAAAGCAATAAAAAAATTAGAAAAACTATAATATTTAACCAAATAATTTTCCCAAACCATTCTTGCTTCAAATTGAGCAATCAACTCCTTAAAATCTGCCAATTTCGAATTCATTTCTTCTCATAGTTCACCACATATGATTTCCACTTTCTCATTCACTGCATCCTCAAATGCTTTCTTTTGTGCAGCATTCATGTGATCCGATATCCTATACATGTCTTTTAGAGTCGCACCTACCCCATAAGTTCGAAGACGACCTGGTTTTTCAGGTCCAAGAATATTTTCATAAAGTATATCTTTCACAAAATTATCATCCTTGGATGTCTCTGGGAGTTTTTGTATCTCCTCATTCATAGTTGCCTAAATTGAAAAACAGACAAAAGAAAGAATTATTTATGAAGTAAAACCAATAAAAAGTGAATAAAAGCTTTTCTTACAATTGTTTGTGAAGTCAACTCATCCATTGGTTTTCCTTGTCTTGAATGAATATAAACGTCTAGTTTCGAAGGCTCTTTTCCAGTTTTAATCCGAAGTTGCTAGATATTCAATGTACAGACTAAAGTGCTAATATTTCTAAATAGGACTATTTTCCAGAAAAAATTGCTAGAAACATAAGCATTAGAATTTAATATACCTCTTCCCCGAGGTTCACATGATCCTTTCGCCCTGTTCGATGTGGCATCTTCTGTTTTTTTCGATTCTTGGTATTAATCTTGCGTTGTTTCTAATTATGTACAAAACAAAAAAAAGGTAGTTAACAATACATCAAAATCATAATAGCGCTAGAATTTAATTCAAGAGCAAAAGAGATGTGACAATAAATACATGCCTTGACATCTTCTGAGCTCCAATAATCAACAAAAATAGGCCATTGATCCTCCTCAACTCTTGCAGGATAGTGCACTAATAGCCATGACTTGTGCCTCCTATAAGGAGTGAAATACATGCTCTTGACTTTTGATTTCCAATTTCTCCACAATTTGCTGACCCTCATCATCTGTACTTTCTTGCATGTATCATCAATATTTGTATTTCTTTATCAACAATTACAAAACAAAAGTTTAAACATTCACAAGCTACAAGATTGTATGAAATAAAAAGAAAAAAATGTTGCTAACTTTGGTAGTGAGTCAAATTACCTTAATATCTTCCCAAAATCTCTCCTTAGATCCTTCAGGCATGGCCCTCCAATCTGTGTACGTGAGTGGTAATTTATTACCATTCTTTACTAAGATTCCTACTTGAATTATATACTGTGTAGCATTAGGACCAATTACTTGGCCCCGTGCATTCCAAACTAACTCTAATTTCTTTCCACCACCCCAACTAGTACTTCGTCTTGCTAGTCCTTTACCACTATTGTCTCCTGTGTACAAAAAAACACATACACATACAAAAGAAGAAATTGTGATTCATATAAGTTTCTTATGAATATTATGTAAAGCTTATATTAAGGAATGCTAGACTCAAAACTGTTTGTGATAATCTTTTCTCTTCCAACCGACCTTCTTCACTAGAATCATCATCATCAAAAGTACCATCAAAGACATCCTCTATGTCTTCTGAATCATATGAAGAACCTGATCTAGCTTCAGAATCATTGTTATCAAAGGAATTTGGTTGCTCACGATGGTCTACTAGTGGTTGAGAATGAAAGCCTTGACCGATATGTGAATTAGGATAGGAATTTAGTTAAGAATCAGCCTTGGAGTTCAACTGATGTGAATTGGTTTAGAGTTGGATTGAGAAGCAAAATTTGAGCTAGAAGTTGGGTCTGAATTTGAATTGGAGTCATGTGATTTCGTTTGACAATTAGGTCGAGAAACAGAGTTTGAGCTAGATGTAGGGTCTATGCGTATTCCAGGCATTGCCCCAATGAATTTACATGCTAGAGGCTTCGAATAATAATTGGGGTGAGTCTGACAAGATTAAGAGCTTGACTGTGAAACAGGGTTCAAACTACTAGTGGACTCAATATTCGTTCCAGACATTAGCCCAACAACTTTGCGAGACCCCTTCATACTTGGTGCCATGGAAAACCTATAAAAGTAGCTTCTGATTTTTGAAGGCAAAGTTAAGTAAGATGATTAATTTTACTGACTTTTTTCAGAAACTAATCACATAATCCAGCAAGAGAGTGCTGTATCATCTTACTTTTGGAGTTTAAATTTCTAAAATCTGCAAACACAAAGAATATATACATATTAAGGAACTCATAACCCAATGAAACCAGTTTATTATTTTTTTTTTAAAAAGAAGGTAAATCTAGCATTTCGAACTTGCTAATATGAACATAAGGAATCATAAATTGAACATAAGGTAAATCCAGCATTACCAACCTACTAAAAAAAGTAGAATGTAGGTTATCAAGGAGACTAATATGAAAATAAGGAATCATAAATTGACATCCAAGGCAGTGAAAATGATCCCACAATTAATATTTTTCAAACTAATCAGTAACTTCATCTAATATTGACATTCTAAACTTCATATAATAAAATGTTAGCATTATATTCCAAAATTAGAGTCAATCATCAACCTTGTCTCCTTGTTGGGCTTTATAAAAAAAAATCATCATCATCACTTGTATCATCAATCATATTGCCAATCCCAAGATTATCCTCGTCAGAGATGAATCCATCATCAATTTCAGGAACGTGTGTCTTGGATTTTGTAGTTCGTGCATCAAGTACAACTTCATCAACACCTTCCCTAACCTATGAAACATTACTATCCTCAGAATTATTGTTATTAACATGTTGCCAAACAGAATGCTCATCCTGGATATCTTCACATATATTAATTTCTGGATCAATAATGAAAAGATCTCGAGGGGTCATCTTGACAACTATATTCCATTCGGGTTCGAATGCATCCCAAACATACCAAGCTTGCTGTGCTTGAGAGGCAAGGATGAAAGGCACATCATTCTTCTTGTTTTGCTTGTACAATATATGATCAAAGTTAACAAGTGTGAAGTTGTGTTCATCTTGTTTCATTCCAGTGGCATTATCAAACCAATCGCACTTGAACATCACAAATTTAATGTCATTTGAGTATCTCAACTCAACAATATCCACTAAGACCCCATAGTATTCTAAAATTCCAGCTATAGGGTTCTTATCCTTTATACTAGCTGCATCATAAGTAGGCACCCCTGGATCCCAAAACTCATTCAATTCATCAATTACTGGTTGAAGATATATGTGAATATCATCACCCGGAGCTTTAGGCCCATCAATTAGCAAACACAACATAAATGATGTTTGCTTCATGCACATCCATAAGGGTAAATTATATGGCACTAAAATCACTGGCCAGGTGCTGTATTTATTGTTCATTGCTTTGAATGGGTTAAATCCATCTGCTGCAAGTCCAAGACGAACATTGCGAGGATCACCAGCAAAGCTTGGGTGCCGGTCATTAAAATGCTTCCAAGCTAAAGAGTCTGTCGGATGCCTCAATTTTCCATCCTTGATGTGCTCCTCTTCATGCCATCTCATTAATGAAGCAATCTTTGATGACATGAACAGCCTTTGGAGACGTGGTTTCAAAGGAAAATAGCGAACAAGCTTTGCTGGAACTTTGTTAGCTTGTTCACTTGAATCATCGGATTGTTTTTCAATTTGCTTATACCTAGGAGTTCCACACTTTCTGCAAAAGGTTTCATGTTCTGTCTCCTTCCAATAAATCAAGCAATCGTTGGGGCATGCATGAATTTTATGGTAGCTGAGACCCAAGTCTTTAACAATCTTTCAAGCATCACGATAAGAGCTTGGAAATAATTCATTCTCAAGAAAACTTCCTTGAGAAGCTCCAGTAATATTGTCATTGAGTTGTTGCTCCATCGACAAAGAGACTTGACATGCAACAACTTGATGACAAATGACAGAAGAGTAAAATTTTTACATCCAGGGTATAACTCTGTTTCGGCATGCTTTAGCAACTTAAAAAACTTATTAGTCTCTTCATCACAGGCTCCTCTAAGTTCTTCTAAATTTATGTTAGAATTCTCTTCAAGTGTTCTTCCAAGTGTTTCGTGTATCAATTCATTCATGTCATCATTTTCAGTGTGCCTAAACACTCTATTGTTCACATTTTGCTGATTGAAGTCCCATGGATCTTCACCATGATAAATCCAATTTGTGTAGTGGTCAAAAACCCCTTCATTGTTACATGTGCACGCATAGTTTCTTCATTTCTTCGTTCTGAGTTTTTACATCGCCTACATGGGCAATATATTCTACTCCCAACCTCCTTCTTTTTATAGGCAAATTTAAGAAAGTCACTCAGACACTTTTCAAAGTATGGATTATTTACTCGGTTTTCAATAAAGATCCAAGACCTATCATCCATTCTATAAGAAACAAGATTGAGAAGGCAAGAAAAGAGACCTTTTATACAGAATTGAAAAATAGCAAACTCATTAACATGCAAAAAAATAAAAAATAAAGTGCAGCATGTGCATCTCAGTTTGCTATGCTCATAGTGGAAGTATAAGTTCATGAAAAATGGATAAACTGATTAAGAAAGAAACTAATGTATTGTAATGGCCAAATTTTTTAAAAGATTCAATCATTCTCATAACAAACAAAATACCAAAGATTCAATCTGTTTGAACCATAGCAGAAAAAGATTCTTTTGTTTACAGCTCCAACTAGCTATACAACTAGTCAACTTGGACACTTGGGATTTGTATAAATGCCTTTGAATGATATTATCTTAGCAAAGGTATAGTTTTAACTCTTAAAAAAAATCACTTGCTAAGTTCAGCTGACTCACAAATAAGAGAACTTATTCTTTGATGACAATGAAATAGGATGACAAGAATGGCCATCATGTTCTATCTCTCTCTCATTCTGCTAATTCTAAAATTAGAAAAGTAATAATCTGTTAATTAAAAGCTTCACTTACTAAATCCAGTAAGTGCAAGTGATTCAGTTGTCCTTAAGTATTAAGTTTTGGTTAAGATGAACTCTATTGATCTATTTTTAGATTATGTATTTGAGTTCATTGTTTGGCCAAGCTTTATAATTTGTCTTGTCTTGAAATCAGGCTTAGCATTTAGTCCCTATCTTGGCTTGCACTATCCTAATTTTAGCTTCGTGTATCAGGTTCAAGCACTTGCTAACTTGATAGCTTTAGTAATGTTGGTTAACATCCAATTTTCTTCTTATTGCTTCTTTATCTGTATGGCTTGTAGTTGTCTTACCTTAGTACATATTACCTTTCTACTAATGTATGTGTTATAAACACAATTTGAGATTTCATAACAGTCTGAAAGTTTTAGGTTGGTGCTGCTCTTATTATTTCACAACAAAAGACTTTCTAGAAGATGAACTCCAGCTTGCTTCACATGCATAAAGAAGAAAAGAAAAGGCAACTTCAACAGAACAGAACACATGAAACATGGCAAGGCCTTAGAAATATATTTCTCCAGCATTGTCTGAAAATTGGGTGGAACCTTATATTACATACATGTGATGTATACAATAAGGTTCCTAATACTATCAACCAGAATTATAGAAGAAGAGTCATTGACCAAAGATAAACGACAATAGGTCAAGCAGATCTGACAAGCCAATAAGGTCCAAAAAATATGTGTAAACCAGAATTCATGCTTAAATTGACACACTCTTTGGCCAAGTCAATATTTATGTCAACAATGATCTTTTCCCACATATTACGTAGCCAGTTATTACTACATGGTCAAGCAAATATCATAATGTAACAATTTACTTTACCCACACAACATACTACTAGAACCGTAGCCAAAATCATAGAGATGTGCATTAAAGTGCAATGCAATCCAAATTTTCAAACTGAAACTCTAGAATTCCACCTTAAATCACATTAAGTCTCAAATATTTGAAACAACATTAAAATCCACATTTAAAAATCATATAGTCGTTCTCCATCTTAACCAAAAAAAAGCATAAATAACTCAAGTTGACCATTACTAATCACTAAATTCCTCTTCATTTTTTGGGAGAACTGATAGTTCTTATTTAAGATCAGGAATACTCCACATAGAATCAATCGATAGCAAATACCACAAGTTGAAATAAGTAAAGTGAAAATATCACAAAGAAATTGAGCTTAACTACCTTGCCTTTGAACCAGAAGAGCTCATAGAATTGTTGATTGAGTTGTCTCAAAGCTACAATTAGTTTATCGATAGAGAACCAAATCCAACCGAGGATATCCAATTTATTCACCTTTCGAAAAATGACCTAAAACTGAAAAGAAAATTCAGTTTGATATTTCTATTGCAGAGATAAAACTAAGAAACAAACCTAAGAATCAACTAAGAAACAAACACAAAATTGAAATAAAACTATCGCTAGGTATAAGCCTCACCATTTTCTTTTGCGAATCGCCTTAAGCTATTTCTACTGCAGGAGTAAAGATGAAGGAGGTGGAACTCGATTTTGGACAGAAAGACAAAAATTAATTGACCAGGAATTAGGAACCTAAGGTATTTCTACTGCATCATTAGAAATCAAAGGGAATTGAGAAAGAGAGAGAGAGAGAGGTGGAATTAGGTCGTTTGCTTTCAGACTTTGGAAAGGATCAGATTTTTGGGTATTTAGGTATTTAGGTGTTTAGTTATATTTAGAACATCATTTGTTTTCCCCTTTTTTTGGGCTTTATTTTCTTTTCTTTTTTGGATTTTATTAAAACTATGTCATTTTTATGCAAAAATTATGAACTGTTGTGAAATTTGCAGCACAAATTGAAATTTGCTGCTTATTTGCCGCACTTTCTCCTTGTGCCGCAGCAAAAGCATTGCAAAAAGCTTGTTTTCTTGTAGTGCCAAATGCGCTAAAATGTTACAAGAAATTTTAATTCAAGAGAGCTAGGTGAGATTTTAAAAATCAAAGGGGCACTGAGTGATATTATGAGAAATATTAGAGGAGGTTTTTGAAGTTATCCCAAATTGGTTTGTCAAACTAGTAATGATTCCATGAATAAGGAATATGTACTTGGGCCATAGCGGACATATTTACTTGCCAAAGGATGCTTCGACAGCTAATGCCAGTAATATTAAATGTGTTTAGATAGGCATTATTTTTACAAAAATTATTTGCTTTCGTAAACATATTTTTTAACACATATTTTTATCTTACACTAGTTTTTTAAGCCTCGCGCGATGTGCGAGGTTGCCCCCAGCCTGTGTTAATCAAATTTAATTGAACGTAGATAGTTTAGTGTAAAACATTTGCTTTGTCAAAATGTTGTGAACTGTGGCAGGCTTTCATGTGCGGTGGCAAGATTGGTTTTGTTTGTGGATGCATGGGCGCCATATATTTTTTTCGAAGTTGACACTTGGCAGTTTGGTCCATAGCTGTGTGACAACTATTATGTTATAGGATTTTCTGTGAATCAGTGTGGAGGTTTTGTTCTATAAGAATGTGGAATGTTGTGTTAAAGGGTGTGCGGTGTGTGGTTGTTCATTTTCTTCTCAAGTATTTTGATGATAGGTTTTTCTAATAGCTGATAGGAATATAACAGTATTGTAATAGTCTATTTATAAAAGAATTATTTTGATATAGGAGCTTTGGAGTAGTCGTTTGTAAGTTTGTAAATTTTTTTTGCATTACTATGGAGTAGAATCATGTGTCTATTAGTCAGTTAAATGATAATATCTATGCATGGGTTATTCGGGTTGTGGTGGTAGAAAAAAAAGCCTTATTCGGCATGCTCATTATATATATATTTTTTAACAAACGATACCAATTTTATATATATTAACACTTGAAATTACAAGAGTTAATTACAAAACGGGGTAACTACCCCCATATCTTTCCTAGCTAGTTCTGATAACCAAGATGGGAATGATCCCTCCCATTCAATTATCCTAACTGACTTAACTGCAAATTGAGCCAACGCATGGCTACAAGTATTAGCAGTCCTGGGAATAAACAAAAACACACAACTGTCAAAGTTCTTCTTCAAGTCTTCAATGTCATCCAGGATCGTTTGCAGCTTACAATCCTGTCTATTGCTTGAGTTGATTAGGCTTACCACACTTTTGCAATCAGATTGGACCTCTATTGTAGTCCATCCTGCATTTGTGGCCATTTCCAACGCACTCCTTATTGCCATTGCTTACCACATATCGGCTTGCTCATTATATGGGACGTAGGTATCAGCGTTATGTTTTTACTGATAATTTGGTAAGTAAGAATTGTCTTTTTTTTTTTACTTTATTTCATTTGTGTGCATGTTTTAGACTTACGAAATTTTTGTTTGTAGGGTGATCGGATTCAAGCAATTGTCTATTTAAATGATGTCTATGTCTTAGATGAGGTGCTACAATTATATTCTACGTATTATATAGGAAGTGCGATAGTTCGTAGATTAACGAATAATCGACTAGTTCTTGGAACAGTTGCTTTTGAGTTAGTGATTACACAGTATAGTTTTATTTAGTTGGTTGATCCACCTTTTAGACTGCCAATCGATAATATATATCATTTTACTCTATTTGCGAATTTGGGTTCTTTGAGATACTCTGGAGATTCGAGCTTAGGTATTGATATACTTATTTGCGTTTGATTGAGTAATTATACATCTATGTTTAATTTAATAATCATGGTTTTGTAATTCTTTATGTTTTTGTTGTAGCAATTCTTGCTATTGTGATTGGAGTCTTACCATTGCAATTATTTATTATTAGAGGAAGATACATATGGGTTCAAGAGTTTATTATACTCAATGAAGAGTATTTTTTTTATAAGATATTTTTAGTAAGTTTCTTTTGTATTAGATAATTTTTTATCTCTATGTAATAATTATTTTTCTTGTTTTTAGAATGATACCAATGATATTTGCAATGTAGGAGGATTTTCTTGAGTCAGAAGGGATGCATCTTGCTCAGATTGTCAATGAACATCCTGTTATTTTAATTTGCAGGCTTAAAGTTAGTCATTTCCATGGTGACTTATTTTTTTTCGATGTTTTGATTAGAAGTGAATAATTTTTTTTAGAATTTTTTTTTGTTTCCAGGGGTGTCACTTGCTACACAGGAACAGACCATTGTTATGTATAATGTTGATATTCCACATGCTCGTGAATTACACGAGTGGTAGGAAACTATGCCAGGAGATGGAGGTAGCTAATTTATACGAGATGTTTTGCCTGTCCAATGCTGTTGCTAGAATTATAGTTATGTAGTTATTGGTAAAAAAGCTTTGAGTTGGTGTAGTTTGTTTGCTTGAAGGAGTTAGGTGTAGTTTAGTGGAATAAATTGTAAAATAATTTTAAGTTGAGTCATGGTCGTTTTGTAGTATTTATCTTGCTGGTGTTCATAGTTTGTTTGTTTAGTTTGTTAGGAGTATTAAGTGTGTGCAAAAACTAGATAATATTGGTTTGTATCTTATTTATATTTAGCATTGTGATGCATTTCATATTTACACAGAGCTGTTTGTTACATTGAGTAGGTAGCAAAGCTGTACGCTTTGAGCAAAAGTCCTAACTTCTGTACATAAGTTGGTCTACTTAGACAAAAGTTACAACGTTGGTATTGGTCTTTTTGATAGCAACACAGACCTTTTATGCCTTGCGACGCTTTGGTGTAGTCTCTGAGCTTGGTTCATTGGAGCGTTTTGACTGGAGTTGGCTCTTTTCTTCTTCATTGGTACTTTGAGCTGTATGATTTGAACAAAAGTCCTAACTTCTGTACTTAAGGTGGTCTACTTAGACAAAAGCTACTACGTTGGCATTGGTCTTTTTGATGGCAACACAAACCTTTTATGGCTTGCGACGCTTTGATGTAGTCTCTGAGCTTGGATCAAGGGGGTGTTTTGATTGCAGTTGGCTCTTTTCTTCTTCATTGGTACTCTCACTTGCAGATGTGGTCGTCAGTCGTGAAGTTGAGGTGTAGTCATTAGTAGCTGAAGTGGGGATGGCTATAGATCCTGATGCCTGGGATTCAGTATTGGAGAGATGTGCTGTATTGGTAGTGTGTGATTGTGGTAAGATTGGGAGGTATGCTACAATAATGTACCGAGGGCTATGCATGAATTGGGCTGATCGTGTTGCATTTCTAACTTGGATATAGTAGCGAGTGCTTTGTAGCCTATTATTGATGGCGGCTATGTCTAGTTGTTGTCCCATTTGTTCCATGCGTATGACTTCATGAACCGATGTCTGGAGAATTAATTCAGCATAGTCATCTTCAATAGTGGCTATCAGCAAACCGGTATCATCACATAGCTGGGTTTCAAAGTGTAATCTAGAAGTTACAAAGTAGGCACAATTGAAATTGTTAGTAAGAAATACGTGATTAGTTTGTAACGCTGAAATTTAGATATGACGAGGATTCATTATTGTTTGTTAAGAATGAGGGTGTGAGTTTTATAGCTGATACCTTGCAAGAGATTTTGCATATGTCATGCGGCAATAGAAACATGTGAAATCTGTGTCGATATCTGCACAGGTAGGCTTCATACAAGTGGGATTGGGACAGTTGAGGAAATGGTAGCGCGAATTGGTGTTTCGGATACGAATTTCTGCTTTGATCCAAAAAGGTTTCGTCTGCACATTTTTTTTAAGAAAGTTAGAAAAGGTAAATTTTAAATTTAGTTTAGACATGGAGATTAGTAAATTGACCTGCTAAGTAGTAGCGTCAACAGTGTATATTTCTCATAGTTGCGATGCAATTGATGGATGGACTTGTTGATGAGCTTTGTCGTAGAGTCTTTCATGGGCTACTGTCCATATATAAGTAGCATTTTCAGTGATCCTGTTAATAAAAGAATGCATATTAGGATAGTACTAATAATAATTTAAAAGTAGAGAATATTTGTATTACCATTGTCTCAACAGTGCAGCCTGGGGGATCTGGATTGAATATTATGATGGAAGTTGCCTGAGTCCCAATAGATATAGCTGAGAAGTTGTGTAGTTATTAGTAATATGAAAATTTATAAAGAATGTTTCATCATAGTGCTATTTGAAAGTAGTTGGGTCTTACTGTGGTGAGTGTTGACTTTTGGTCTGGCAAAGATGATGATTGGTTGTTGAGGTATCAAGCTTTTTAATTGCGCGCCTTCAGAAGGGAGGAATTCTTCCCACATAGTGAATAATAAATGTTTTTTCCTGTTGCATAAAGAAGTTATAGAATGTTTGAAGTTTTTGTGTTATTTTAAAAATGTTACTATACAAGTTATCATCTTACTCTTCATTAAGAACAACAAATTCCTGATTTGGAACATAACGTTTGCCTCTGGGAACGGTGCGAGGAGGTAAAGCATGGATGACGGCACATAAAATATCTAGGAAGAATCACATAAACGGCATCCGTTGGATAAAGTTTAATAGGTAAGAATTGGAAAGTAAGGTAACGAGAGCTGTAATGGTATACTTATTCTTGTATTGTCATTCCCAATGAAGCTATGCAGCTCGCGAAATGGTTTCAATTGGTAGCAGTGCTCATAAGAAAGTGCATTTTCAGTTGCGACAACATGGATGAAGGTTCTCTTTGATATTGTTAGTTGGTAGGCTGATGAAGCCATGAAGAATGGGTTGGTGATCTTTGTTATCCAAGCATTTCCAATGTAATACGTGCAATGCAATTGCAGGATTGGATCAAGATCTTCAATATCACGATCATACACAGAAGCTTGAGTTGTGTTATTCTATTTTTTTCAGGTATTAGGAAGAATAATTAGGTATACTGTAATATAGCTCTATAGTGTTAAAGAAAAATGCTTGTTGGAAATGGTATGTAGTAATAAGGATTTGAGAGAGTGCACTTACTGATGCATCGGCGAAGATATATTTCTGATATGGAGTGCCAGTGTCTTTGCCATAACGAATAGGGCTTTTTTCTATAATAACAAGTTTTGCAAACCAATTGGTGTTCATGTTCGTCAGGTCGGGAATGAGAACACACTTGGTTTCTACATTTGATCTGAAATTTTGATGTTTCATATAAAGTAAAAATGTTAAAATGTTGCATATCATAATTTGCAGATTTGTAGATAGTTGAAGTAAATAACAGATCTAAGCATTGTAAAGTAACAGGGTATCTGGCAGTAGTCATTGCAAGTGTTTTAGCAATGTGTCGCAATAACAGATTGCAGCAAGTTGCCTCTTTTGAAGCCTGAAAGGTATTAAGCAGAATTTAGTATAAATGAAAGTAAACTGAAAAGAAGGACGAGGAATCAAATATTTATGATAGGTGTTTTGTATTTTATAAGTATTGATTTAAAACATGCTGTTGATGTAAGATAGATTGATGGAAGCTGGAATTATACGAGGGTTGACAAAATGGAAGTTGGAGGTGTAAGAGTACAAGGGAACAACAATAAAGGACTTACTTTTGCAGGTAAGAGAGAAGGCTGGCGCGAACAGAAGGATCCAGGGAAGGCTTTGTATAGGATGGTAGTCTTCTAGTATGCTGCTAAATAAATAAATAAATATATATTCATATATACATAGATATAATAGCAAGGCTAGTGGATGCACGAGTGTACCGCAAGGAAAAGCAAATGATATAATGATGGGATTATAGAATTGTGTGTTGTGGGAAGAGAAGGTTACACGTAGTCCATAAACTATGTGTATCATGCAAGTAGCAGTACAGGTGTTGGTAATACGAGCAAGTGACATGTGTGATGTATTCTAGCCATGTGTAAAGTAGAGTCTTGTAGTGCTTGTATCCACTATTCGTGCATATCATATATCTAGTTTGTTCAATGGCAGTTGAATTGCATCTTTAGCGTGTTGAAGGGAAGTTTCTGAAAGCAATAGGAGTGGTTGACAGTAGATTCTGGTATTCTTCTTGTTGAAGCTATTACTGGTTTTTGCTCGTTTGTTAAGAGTTTTTATAAATTTTTTATAGGAGTGGGACTGGCTGCAAAATGGGAATCATTCTATTTGTATATGTTTATTGGAGAAGCATTGGGTTCAAGCTATTCTGGTAATGTGTGCTGGCTCATATATACGAATCGGTGGTAGATTTCCACTATCTGTACAAAGACCTTCAATATCTGAGACCTAGCTCCATGCTCTTGTGAGGGTTAAAAAAAAATTAATACATGATTAATATTTGTCTCCAGCAAGAGTTGTCAGTGACTATTGAATGTGCATTAATCGTTATATTCCAATGTAAAAGCGTACCAATCTTGCCATGACAGGCAAATAGCCACATTCATGTCCTCTTGCCCGAATTGAACAAAGCCTTTCATAGGCATCTTTGAAAGCCTTTTTCGAAAGTTCTATAGAGAAGTTACCCTGCACTTGATTACCCATACCATCTCCACTTGCATTATTCTTCTTTGTACCTAAGCCCTTAGTTCTACCACATGTTTTTGCAACTGTCAGCTGCATGTGTGAAGTTAGAGTCTGCATGGGCAAAAATAAGCACATTGCTGATTTAGAAGACAGTTTTGATTGATTAAAAACAAGATTAAATGCAGCGTTGGAAAAAATTAGGTATCTAACATGCCACCAGATAGACTCAACAATTCGAGAAAAAACCCAAGATTCAGCCTTCACCAATGCAAAAATAAATGTTTCTATGTCGTCCCAGTCATCAGATTCTTCAACTGAATCGCTATTTCTTTTCTCAACAGAGGAGAAGCTATCTTGTCTCTTTGGGAAGCTTGAATCCAAGTGAGAAACAGAGTGATCACTTTTTCTTGCATGCTTCGCCTCTAAATTTGATATTTCTGCAGCAGCTTGGATGACGATAACTCTCAACATGATTGCATTCGACAACCAGAAAGTCAGCCTGCATAGGAGGTACAGATGTACCAGTGTGAGTTTTAATATGCAATTGCCTTTGACACAAATAAATTTTCTGAAGCAGTATTCAAATAAAAAGTTCTACAATTCCTTGTAGCAATAACCTTAGAAAAGTGCACTTTTTCTTCCTAGTCACCAGCATTTTTTTGTTCTTTTTTCCTTTCCTATTTTATTGATGCTTCCATTCACTTTTTTTTTTCGAAACGTTAGTTTGCTTGCATTGAACTATAAAAAAGAGTTAACAAATCGAGCAAAGGCCCGAAAATATGTACATCACGTGCTCATTGGCACGGAGGAACAAGAACTTCCTCATCCAACAAAATGCCTAAGGCATAAGAGCTAATATTAGCACAAACATCCTTATCATCATAATTAACTAAGCTAAAGGAGCACACTCGAAACAAAGACTTTAAACACAATATATTTTCAAGGATTGTTGTCAATCTGCAGTCTGAGGATTTGCCAAACTTGAGGCACTTCAGTAGGTCCTTGTTGTGAATTTGTATACTGATGTTGCTCCACTGTCTGTCCAAAGCTTTGCATAAAATCAATTGAACAGCTGCGGCATCATCAATATTTTGGTCACCCGAGCTTCTGTCTTTTAAGGCCCACAACTCCTTTGCCCCCGTTTGCATCCTAGAAATGTCAACTCCAATTCCCAGCACTGCATGTCTTTGTGATCTTCTGGTTGCCATCTTCAGGATGATGAGGTCCTGGCTTTGTTGTGCATGACAGTCCTCTTCCAAAGTCGTCAGTGTTTCTGTTGTACTCCTAGAGTTCTTCATAGGCTCTAGATCCTCTAGTTCTAGCCACTCCTTGTGTGCTTTTTGAATAACACTACACGGATGGCTGCCAGTATGATGCTCAAACTCCCTCTTATTTTTGTCCTTCCATATCTGCCACAGTATATTAGCCGTAAGTCCCATGTGGCTTCTCCCTTCTTGCCTTTTCCTAGCCTCAGTAATTGTACTCCACCATCTTTGAAAGTTCCCTGTCTGGTCTTTAGCTCCATCCCATATTAATGGAGCTACTTCCCAAATCTTCTGTGCTAGAGGGCATTGCAGTAAGGTGTGTTCAATTGTCTCAGGCTCTTCTCCACATCCTTTACACACTGGATCCCCTAATGCAGCTCTCTTGTGTATAGCCTCTCTAACAGGTAAAACACCATTGATACACTTCCAGATGAAGATTTTAACTTTATGCTTAATATTGAGCTTCCACAGAGTGTTCCAAAGATGTTTGTTTTGGATACCACCAGCATCAAGGCTTGTTCCTGCATTCTCCATATTTGTTTTTGTGCCTGAACTATCTTCCATTAATCTCTTGTAGCCTGATCTTACTGTGTACACACCCCCTTCACTGTATTTCCAATAATTAGAATCTGCTCTACCAGCTAGACTTATTGGAATACTGAGTATACTTTCTGCATCAGATTTGTTGAAGAGTCTAAAGATTATATTTGTGTTCCATCTTCTGTTGGTGATGAGTTGTTGGACTGTGTCATACTCATAGTTTTGGGGTCTTGGAGTAGAAGGCCTGCCATTCGGGGCTTTTGGTATCCACTTGTGATCCCATATTTTAGTGCTGCTCCCGTCACCAATTCTCCTCAGTACACCTTCTTCCACCATCTCCCTCACACTTATCAGGCCTTTCCAAAACCAAGACGCACAGCCTTGCACTTTGCAATTAAAGATAGACCCCTTAGGAAAATATTTGGCTTTCAGGACCTTGCTCATAAGTAGATTAGGCTTGGTGATTATCCTCCAGATCTGTTTACCTAATAGAGCTTTGTTGAAGGCCTCCAAATCCTTGAACCCCAGTCCCCCTTCCTTTCTGTCCCTAGCCATTTTCCGCCAAGAAATCCAGTGCATTTTGTTTTTCCCATTAGCTTCCCCCCACCAGTAGTTTGCCATAGCTGAACTGATATCCTTACAAAGTTTCCTTGGCAATTTGAAGCACGACATAGCATATGTGGGCATGGCCATTGTAACAGCTTTAATCATAACTTCCTTTCCTGCATTGCTTAACAGCTTATTCTTCCAGCCTTCCAATCTTCTATTGATGTTTTCTCTTATGTATCCGAAGATTTGGTCTTTTGTCCTTGAAATCACCATGGGTAGACCAAGATACTTTCCTTGCTTCACTTCTTCCATACCCCCTAGTATACTGCAAATCTCACTTTTCTGCCTTCTCTCTACATTCTTGCTAAAGATCACTGATGACTTCTCTAAGTTGATCAATTGTCCAGAAGCTTGTTCATAGACCTTTAAGATTCTCATGATTTCTTCAGCTTGCTGCTTATCAGCTCCACAGAAAATGAGTGAGTCATCCGCAAAGAAAAGATGAGTAATATTTGGTCCCTGCCTACTAATTTTCACGCCTTTCAAGCTCCTATCCTCAGCAGATCTTTGGAGTAAGTTTGAGAACCCTTCAGAGCAAATCAAAAAAAGATAAGGTGACAGTGGATCACCCTGTCTTATCCCTCTACCTGGCTTCACATATCCTTTTACCTCCCCATTGCAGTTGAAAGAGTATGAAACAGTCTCCATGCATCTTGCAATCCAGTATACCCATTTTTCACAAAAACCCATTTTAAGCATCATAGCTTTCAAGAAGTGCCATTCCACCCTATCGTAAGCTTTAGCCATGTCTAACTTGATAGCCATATACCCTTCTTTCCCAAGCCTTTTGTTTTTCAGATATTGCATGTATTCCTGAGCTATAATCACATTATCAAGAATTTGCCTATCCGGGATGAAAGCAGACTGATTTTTACTGATGCATTTGTCAAGAACTGGTTTCAATCTGTTAGCTAAAATTTTGGAAATGATCTTGTACAACACACTACACAGACTTATAGGCCTATAGTTTTTCAAGCATGTGGGATTCAGGACCTTGGGAATCAGGGATATAATAGTGTGATTAATGGACTTCAACATGCAACCAGACACAAAAAAATCTTGGACTGCCTGGGTTACAGACACAAAAAAATCTTGGACTGCCTGGGTTACATCCTTCTTGATCACGTTCCAGGATCTTTGAAAGAACAGGGGGGTCATTCCATCTACACCTGGTGCTTTATCCGGGTTCATGGAAAAAATGGCAGATCTTATCTCCTCCTCAAGAACTGGTCTGGTCAGATTGAAATTCATCTCCTCAGTAATAGAATGAGTAATACCCCTTAAAACCTCAGAACTGTCTCCTATCCCATCACTGGCAAACAGATTTTTATAAAACAAGGACATCTCATCCACAATATCCTCCTCATTCTTTGTCCAAGAACCATCATCTCTTTGGACACTAGAGATTCTATTCCTGTTCCTCCTACCTCTTACAGACGCATGGAAGAAACTGGTGTTCTTATCACCCTCTCTAAGCCATTGTACTCTAGCTTTTTGGCTCCAGAAAGATTCCTCCTCCCTAAAAGCCTTCTTCAGTTGATCCTTCAGCTCATTCCTAATGACCCCTTTGTTCTCCAAGTTGGACCTCTCATTGTTTTCCAGTTTGCTCTTGATGTCCTTAATGCTAACCTTAGAATTCGCTTGGAAGGTGTTTTTCCACTTTAAGATTTCCACCCTACAATTTCTCACTTTCCTGGTCACTTTAAACATTTTAGTACCTTGTTCCTCCTTACTCCATGCCTTCTCAATAACTTGTTGAAAACCAGCCTTCTGAAGCCATCTCTTGTCAAAGTAGAATCTTTTATTCTTTTTCTTATAAGCAGGCTCAGAGTCCAACATAATCAAACTATGATCAGAAGCATAAGACTCTATGTGCTTACAAACCGCCCCCTCAAACTTCTGGCTCCATTCACAGCTACTAAGGCATCTATCTAATCTTTGCCTTACTTCCCCTAAATTATCCCAGTGGTTGCTCCAAGTCCAGGGGTGACCCTCGTAGCCTAAGTCCACTAAACTATTTTCTGCAATAAAGTCCTTAAAGGCCATGAAACTCTTCTCCTCTCTCTGGACACCCCCCCACTTCTCTTCATTAGAAATAATATCATTAAAATCTCCAGCAATGACATATTTCTCCCCCCACAATCTCTTCCTTTCCTTTAACACCTTCCACTGTTGTTTTCTAACATGATCATCACAACTAGCATACACTCCTATGAACCACCACTCATCCTGTGGTCCTCTACCTCCAATTTTAGCTTCAATAGTAAAAGCTGTTTGGAGAGTAGTTAAGATTCTAACCCCCTCATTCCAAAACAGGCACATACCACCTGATCTATGCATAGCTTCAGTAACCACACTATTGTCAAACCTTAACCAGCTTTTAACTCTGGCCATGTACTGCTCCCTATTCTTAGTCTCGCTCAGAAAAAGAATGTCTGGAGAGAAGAGGTTGTTAACCTCCCTCAGCTGGGGAATTGTCAAGGGGCTCCCCACTCCTTGACAATTCCACACCACAACCCTCATAAGCACTTGGGGGCCCCATTAAGGAAGGGCCCCTCCTCCTCTTGGTCAGGCTCTAGAACTACCATCATCTCAAAAGATTTAGCTTTCTTACAGGTCTGACTTACACTTTCCTCGCAATCCATATCATCATCTTTCAGTATAGTTTTCCTCTTCACCCCACCAACCTGAATATTTCCTTGCCTATTCAGCTCTCTTAAGCTCTCTTAAGGGTCTTCTAGATTTGATAGGGGCAGTCACCTTTCTATTCAATCTAGCTGACTGCTTCCTAATAGCCTCCTGCACTTTTCCATTTTTATTAAACATCTCCTGTAATAGCATGTCTTCCTCTCGAGCTCCCTCCAAATTACCAGCGTTACTAACAACTTTCTACAAGGAGGGTCTTGGCTGCTCCAACTACAAGAGCGCCTTTCTGTTCATCCTTACCCCCCTCAGCCTGTTCCTGCACCTCTTGTTGCCTAAGTGAACCCCCTGTGTGTACTTCCTCCTGAAAGAGACCAGACACTTCACCATCAACACTCAAACCATTCAGGTCTTTAGAAAGGTTCTGACGATCCTGCCTCTCCCTCTCCAAGACCTTATTCAACTCTAGTTGGTTCTTTTCCAGAACACTACTCGGCTGGGCTATTTCAACTAAATTTCCATTGAGGAACTTCCAGTAACGTTTATCCTTATCCACCTCAGGTCTGGATTGCTTGGTCTGTGGTGAGCTCTTAGTGTTTCCTGCTCTCAACCAGGGGCCATACTGATTGTCCACATTTCTACCTAACACTTCTAGCTGACTGGTGCAAGTTCTCTCACCATGTCCTACGAACCCACAATTATAACAGAAATCAGGACATCTTTCGTACTTAAACGCTACCCAAGTCAAAATTCCCTCAGTTTTTACTATGGTCCCTCTTAGCGGGGGTTTTGACAAATCCACAGTCACAAACATCTTCAAATGCCTTCCTTCCTTACCCCCCATTTGGGGGATTATAACATCCTTGACTTGATGAAACACTGCCCCTATCTTACGACCAATCTCTTTAGTGATCCAATGAATCGGTAAATTCCACACTTGCACCCACATAGGAGCCAATTTAAAGGCTTCCATATTACCTTCTATACCTTCCATCCACCTGTTCACCACCAGCATTTGGTTATCTATAACCCAAGGTCCTCCTTCCAGGATCTTTTCCCTATCACCAGGGTTCGGTAAATTGAATTGAAAAAGGTTCGGACCCAGCTCTACTACTCCCAAATTTTTGGGATACCCCCATGCTACCGTGACGAACCCTTTAATCCCTGTAAAGCTCACCACCTTCTCACCCATAATTCTACCTATTATACTATCCTTACACTCTCTAACCCCACTTTCTAGATCCCCTAAGTCCAATGTAGCTCCAGTGAGTTCATTACCAGCTAAAGAAAATTTTTGCATCATATTACTCAAATCCGCCTCCATAGAAACAGTCCAAGGTCCTACGGGGAAAAAACTCACTACTGAGTAAGGAGATGAGAGGACAGACACCAGGAACAGAGAGGACAAGAAGAAGAGAAAGATGAGGGAGAAAACTACCGAACTAAGAGAAGCTCAGGGCACGGACACTGCTGAAAGAAAAAATGCATACCACCGAACAGAGACAAAAACCAGAAAACCAGAAAAACAGTAGCTTAACCACAATACGCAAATACTTAGACATGAATAGCTCAGGAATTAACAATAACTCACAGTTGGAACTGTGGCTGCGAGAAAAGCGTATGCTATCAAGATCGACACAGCTTGCAACTTCATAACTACGTTTCTTCTCATTCCTCTGCAA